>NC_090449.1:851119398-851281898 GCF_031143425.1 Pleurodeles waltl
TAATCAAGTTCTGCCTTTCAAGCATTACTAGTTCGGCTGACGATTTTTACAGTCTGCTGAACTTCACACAGACTACCTCCCTGCCGGTCCCATTAGGAGTTTCCTGCTAGGCTGGTGCGCGGAAACCTTAGTTTCCGCCCACCAGCCCAGTGGGAAATAGGATACAGCATTGTCCCCAGCTCCAGCACCCTTGCAATGTTCACTCTGTGCATGCTCCAGCACCCTCCCAGTGTTCACTGTCTGCAAGGCAGACAATGAACATTGCGATGGTGCTGGCTTGGGGGCCCCACCACTGCCCATGCAAAGTGCATGGGCAGTGCAGGGGTTATCCCTGGTGCCCTCCTGCACCTGCATCCACCTGCTGTTTCATGGTGGTGGTACCACCATGAAAAGGCTGGCAGAGAACGAGGTAATAATCCCCAGGGCAGCGCTACCCTAGGGGATTCTGACCGCCACCTACCTCCAGACCACTGGGATCTCTGATTCTGGCAGAGCTGGTGATTCCTTGGCAGCCTGACCGCCAGGATTGTAATGCGGTGCTTGGACCGCTGCATTGATGGCGGTCCAACCGCCATCCATGAGTATGGCAGTCTAGTGAACACCACACTAGTAATGAGGCCCTATGTCTGCTTCTTAAACAAGCTCTTTAACATCCAGCAGTGATCTTTTTATTATTGGGATTTCAGAGGCTACAAAAAGTACCACAAAAGACATACAACAGATATGAGTGTTAGAAATTGTCACTAAGGTACCGAGGTCTCTTCTCATTGGGAACTGTTCAGATTTTTCAAACTTTCAACTGGAGTCTATATGGAAAGTGTGTTGTATTGTGGTTGTTATTGTTAATTTAGCATCTGCTCAGCACAAATGTGTGGGAGGTGTCATTTTCACCTCCCATGAGTTTTACTTATTTATTTAAGGGTTTTATATTGCAAGAACAAGGCCCTCGAGTAACAGTGTGTTTTACAAAGGAGCAAGGGCAAAGCATGACCAGATCGGTTGCAACAAGAGTTGTGGGCAAAAAACTGGCATCTGTAAACGTAAACAAATCTTTACAATAGCTTGCAGATTATGTACTGGTATGTATGTAATCAGTTCAAAACATGCACAAATATCTGTACTTATTCACATATGTTAAAAAAGATGTAGGAGATCAGTCTAGTTAGATAACATCTTAATTCAGTACAATCCAGGATCACAGTTCTAGTACAATATAATAGACACAGAGACTTACAACAGAAACTTAAATAGATTTCAAAAGAGGACGAGCAAACAGAGAACTGAAAGCAGATAAAGAAGTAATAGTGCAGTTAGCCAGTGACACTAGTTCCAGGGTTTATGTACACATCCAGGGACCAACTGTTTTAACACAAGGTATTGCACTAAGAATACCTGAGCTACGGAGCCTGCAATTTAGGCCTAGAACGTGGGTTCAGGGCCATTAACATCCAGAATGACCCTCAGCATCGTGCTATAGTCTGTATTAGAACACTGGAATTTTGGGAGCTCCATTGGACACAATGGAGTGCCCTGGGCTTTTACTGGCTGGTAAAAGCCTGGACCATCAACATTCCAATGTTCTTTGTTCACAGCAGTAGCTGTGAACAAAGTCCTCATGGAATCAGAGGGGATTGTCATCCCCTCAGGCTCCATGAGGACTTAGTTTTATTTATTAGAACATTCTGTCCTCTTGTGGCAGAATATTCTAATAGCCTTACAGCCCTTTGTAGCTGAGCTATTCCGGCCATTAAAGTCACACTCCCTTGTTAAAGGTCCTCGACTTCGTCTCGGGCTTTTATCGCTGGAGCAGGCCTCTAATGGCTAATATAGCCCACAACGGCGAGCTCTAAGACTATAATAGAACACATTTGTTTACATAGATTATCCAAAGACATAATTTTATGAAACATGGGAAGTGCATCCATTTGCAAATGAGAAGTTTTTTGAAGCACAAGTATGTATTGGATGTACAGAAAGCTTGAAAGGCACAAATCTTAAACACGACACTAGCATGAACAGTTTATTCATTATATCTTTAGACTTTGCATCTTTCAAAAACTCATACCTTTTCTCCAATGGCATGAGCTCTTATAAAATCTATTAATAATCCCCTTTTTTCCCTTCTCGATTTATCCATTTTAGAGCCCACGAACCATTGCACACTTTTAAGTTTGCCCCAAGATCACTCTACAAATCATGGTTCAGATTTACAAAGGTTTTGCATCAGGTCTACACTACTTTTTTAAAACAGATTCCATGGAAAATCCTTTTTGTGTTTTTTATTTGCGTTGCTTCCTAAAGAAACATTAAGGATGTCTACTATTAGTTTGTGTCAGGGAGGTGTTCCATTGGTGGTACTTTAGCATTCTCATGCATCCATCCATTGATCTTGATGCAAATCCACACCTACAAAGACTTTTAGACATGGATTTGCGCAAAAATCCTCCACCTCCTAAAGATTGGTGTAACAAGGAGAATTATCTTTATTTTGCCTTTTTATTTCCACATACAAAAAGGAAACAGCCTCAAAGAATAGCTTTTGTGCAGGACGGTAGCCCTTCAAGCACAAAAACTACCATGACCACAATGCACTGCTGTAGCATGGTGCAGAGGTGCCTGCATTGGGGTTAGGCAGCACAAAGGGGCATATTTACACAGAAGTGGCGCAGCGCTGTGCCAAAATTGACAGCACCACCCTACATTACTGCTGAAACACCAGTGTTTCTCCTAGCTCTGGCACTAAATTTAGCTGCGAGCTCCAATGCAGGCTACTTTGCACCATAGTGCAAGGGTGTCTGCTTTGAAGAGAATAATTGTTTAAGGCAGGAAGATGTCCCTTCCTGCACATAAACAATCTACAATGGCAATTTTGTTTCTTCTATGTGTGCTTCAGAATGCAGCACACTCAGAAGTAGCAAATCGCCATTATTAAGTGATTGTTTATGTGCAGGAAGGAACATCTTCCTGCACATAAACAATCATTCATGGTGTTTTGCTCTTTCTATGTGTGCTGAAAAATGCAGCACACGTAGAAAAAGCAAAAACAAGGAGAAATAAAAGTTGTGCCATGCTAGCGCCACCCGTGGGGAGGCGTTAGCTTTTGGTGCCTCCACAGCTTTAAGGATTCTTGTAAATCTGGGGCAGCATCAAAAGCAATGGGTGTTGCAGTGAAGGCCCACAGCAACACCCATTGCATGCCCATCTGCAGCATAAAACTGCATCCAAGGGGCCCATATGTACAAGACGGCGGTAAGCCAGAAAAAGTGGCTTAGGGCTGCCTTGTAAATATGGCACAGTGCACAAAAAGTGACGCTCCAATGGCACTAGGGGCAGGTAAATATGCCCCAAAGTGTGCCAGTGCTTGAAGCAGAACTGTGCCATTTCTTTGAAGACATGATGCAGTTCTGCTCTCTCCAGGTGACTCAATGCAGCTTAGCAGCTTTGATTGCTGTGCTATGGTGTGCCACATGTTCTAAAATAGGCCCCATTTACGTATTCAAGTTTAGTCACTCTTTCTTACCAGGAGGGTATTACTTTGTAAGCTATTATGTTCTTTTACTGTTGTGATTCATACACATTGTAAATTGTTACAGGTTGTGGCGGCTTCATCCACTCAGAGAGTGGCACAATCAGATCTCCACAGTGGCCTCAGATCTACCCCTCAAATAGCAGGTGTATGTGGACAATCCGCTCTCATGAAAGCAAACACCTTGAAATTACTTTTGATAATAACTTCATCATTCCAGATGATGGTGGCCAGTGCCTGGACAGCTATGTGAAGGTATGTAATATGAAAAAAACACTTTCCAAATGTGTAGACAAAGTATTGTTAGTAGTGAATATATATTACATTCATTTACTGGAAATAATAAAAAACAATTATAATGTCATTCATTCAGTACGCTTGCAGTCAGAAAACAATTATTCTATGGAATAATATGATGTTTCTCTTTACTCCAATGTTAATAATGATTACATCTGCCCATGTCTTCAATAAGCACATTATGGGGCTCATTATGAACCCGGCGGTTCAGACTGCCGTGCCGGCGGCGGCAGTAAATACCGCCACCGGCATGGTGGACTGCACTGCCATATTATGTACATGTGCACAGGGAGGGCCGCCTGTGGTGGCCACTGCCAGACTACCACCGACGATGGCAAATATCAATATCCAAAAGGGCAGCGCTGCTCTGGATAATGATCCCTGTTTCCCCCAGCCTTTCTCTGGCGGTTTCACCTGCCAGGGAAAGGCTGAAGGAAGGGGTGCTCCAGGGCCCCCATGCAGTGCTCTGTCGCGCAGGTCACTGCCCGATTTACAGGCAGTGATCTGCGGGATGGGTGCTGCTGCACCCGCTGCACTGAGGCATTGACGACGGCTACATGTGGAGCCGTCTGCAATGTCCTGGTCCTGCATTCTGCTGGGCCGGCGTGCGGAAGCAGCAAAATGTTTGTAATTCGGCCGGCGGAGCCTCAAGGGGGCTGGCGGTCTATGAAAAGACCGCCAGCATTAACACGGCGGGGTTTCCCGCCGTGTTCATAATAAGCCTCTATATAATGGTTATAAAGATATCACAATTGACAAAGAGTTCCATAACCACATTGAGGAACAAGACTGAAGGCCGAGTTCCTTTATAAGGTTATTGGAACTCCAAAACAACTTACAAAACTTACAAATCATGTACAGCAGGGGGTACTTTATCCCATAATACACATGGTCACACAATCACCTTTCCCACAAACCACTTAAAACCTTGGTGTGTAGCTCTTTCATATGAAGGGGTGAGCATGTTTGCAAACTGGAAGAAAAAAATTGGACCTCTAGACTAAAATGAAACACATAAAAACATTTTACATATATGTTACAAAAGGATATTAGAAACAATTTGATACAAGTCAGTTTAAAACAGCTTCAGTTGCTCCAACCATGCAAAAAGATTCTAACATTATTATAATTATCTTAAGAGCGCAAAAAATAAACTTGTTTGTCACTGTAAGCTAGAACAATAGAGCTGTAGGACAAAGTAACATTTCATTTTAGTTGCTTTAAACAGCTGCTCAAATACCTGACTTGCCTTTTACCTTGGCTGCTGGCTTTGGCAGCAGGCATTGTGATATCAGAACTCAACTGTGATAAATTGTTAACTTGACTTCTGATGTATTTTCTTTATAATTGAAGATTGTGTGGCCACAAGTCACTAATTATAAAGAAATTGAAAACAGGAGTTTGTAGAGGGATTGCAGAATCCTATGTATTATAGAAGGGATAAGGAACCCCTTTCCGTACATTATAAGGATATTGTAAGTCACTGAGGACTTTCATAGCCACATAGAGAAAAAAGGCAGAAGGTCAAGTTCCTTTTGAAAGTTATTGAGCACCTAGGTGACTTGTAGCAATCATATCATGTATACCACTGGGCACTTTATCCCATAGAATACATTGTCACAGTCACCTGTCCCACAAACCACTTAAAACCTTACTGTGTAGTTCTTTCATATGAAAGACCAAGCATGTTTGCACACATGAAGAGTAAAAATAAAACCTCTAGTGCAAAAATTAAACATATCAAAAACCTGTTAGATATTTGTGGCAAACAAATACTAGAAACAGTTCAATATAGTTCAGATTTCTTTAAAAACGAAAAGCTGCAGTAGCTCGAAGTGTGTAGAAACTTGGTGAAAGATTCAAGATTTTCTCTATCTAAGGAGTGCAAAAATAAACATATTCTCTCTGCTTGTCATTGTAATCTATTAAAATAGAGCAGAAGAAAGAAAAGCAATGTTCCATTTGATTGCTTTAAATAGCTGCTTCAGTTATGCTCTATGATCTGATCTGCCTTTCACCTTGGCTGCTAGCTCTAGGACAGTCACTGTGATGTCAGAACTCAAGTATACTATAAGGGATAAAGTACCCCCGCCGTACATTATAAGAATATTGCAATTTGCCGAGAAGCTCAATAACCATATAGAGAAGCGAGGCTGAAGGCAGAGTTCCTTTATAAGGTTATGGAACTCCGAGGTGACTTGCAATATCATGTATGGCAGAAGGTACCTTGGGCCAGATGTAGCAAAGAACCAATTTGCGACTTGCAAATTGCGAGTCCCTGCGACTCGCAATTTGCAAGTCGCAAATTGGTATGCAGTACGGTGTCTCAGACACCGACTGCGACTCGCTATGGGGTCACAATGACCCACCTCATCAATATTCATGAGGTGGGTCGCAAATTGCGGCCCCATAGCGAGTATAGGCACTCGCAAACATGGAGGCCTGCTGTCGTCAGCAGACCTCCATGTTCGTGACTGCTTTCAATAAAGCAGTTTTCTTTTTTTTTAAGTGTAGCCCGTTTTCCTTAAAGGAAAACGAGCTGCACTTAAAAAAAAAAACGAAACCTTTAGTTTCGGTCTTTTTTCAGGGCAGGTAGTGGTCCCTTGGACCACTACATACCCTGAAAAAATTGTTTTGGGTCCATTCACAAAGTGGAAGGGGTCCCATAGGGACCCCTTCCAATTTGCGAGTGGGTTACCATCCACTTGAAGTGGATGGTAACTGCGACACCATTTGCGACTGCGTAGGCGGTCGCAAATGGTATTGCATACCACTCAGAATCGCAAATAGGAAGGGAACACCCCTTCCTATTTGCGATTCTGAAATGCATATTGCGAGTCAGTCCCGACTCGCAATATGCATTTCTGCATAGCAAAGAGGCATTTGCGCCTCGCAAACGGCGATTTTTCGTCGTTTGCGAGGCGCAAATCCTTTGCTACATCTGGCCCCTTATCACATATAACACATGGTCTTACCATGAACTTTCCCACAAACCACTTAAAACCTTAGTATGTAGCTCTTTCAGACAGAGAGGGCATGTTTGCAAACATGAACAATAAAAATAGAAGATATAGTACAAAATTAAACACATCAAAAACCTGTTAGCTATTTATTGCATAAAGATATTAGAAACAAATCAATGAAAAACAAAGTTGCAGTAACTCAGAATGTGTCAAAACATGCAGAAGGATTCTATCTTTTCTATATTTATCTAAGCAATGCAAAAAATAAGCATGCTTTTTCTGGTAGTCACTGTAAACTGGAAAAATAAAGCAGAACAGAGAAAAGCAACATTTTATTTTAATTGCATTAAACAACTGCTTTGTGACCTGACCTGGCTTTCACCTGGCTGCTGGCTCTGGCAGCAGGCATTGTGGAATCAGAACTCCACTCTAAAAACTAAAGTGTGACACAAGGTGCCCATTATAAAGAGATCAGAGATGTGCATTTGTACAGGGATTGCAGACTCCCATGTATTATAGCATGATAATTGAAAGAAATTAATAAACCAAAGCTAAGTATTTGATTAGCACTACTGCTTACAGTTTGTTTTGGAACCAGATTTTGATCTAGGAAGCAGGTTTGAACAAGGAATGGGAAGAGCTTTGAATGGCGATGCTTTGAGTATTTTCTTCTCTTTAGTTCATTTTATGGGGGTCATTACGACCCTGGCGGTCTCGTTGCATCCGTACCGAGAGACCCTCATTACGACCTCAGCGGTAGCGCCGCGGTCGCACCGCCGGGGCTGGCGGTTTCCCGACGTTTTAGCCCCGGCGGTGATAATCCGCCAGGGCAGCGCTGCCCTGGGGATTATGACCCCCCTACCGCCAGCCTGTTTCTGGTGGTTTGCACCGCCAGGAAGAGGCTGGCGGTAAGGGGTGTCCTGGGGCCCCTGGGGGCCCCTGCACTGCCCATGCCACTGGCATGGGCAGTGCAGGGGCCCCCTAACAGGGCCCCGGCCAGCTTTTCACTGTCTGCATAGCAGACAGTGAAAAGCGCGACGGGTGCTACTGCACCCGTCGCACGGCCCAACACCGCCGGCTCCATTAGGAGCCGGCTCCTATGTTGCGGCCTCATCCCCGCTGGGCCGGCGGGCGTAAACTTGGTTTGCGCCCGCCGGCCCAGCGGGGATGTCGTAATGGGGTCCGCTGGAGTGGGGCCGCATTGGCGGCCGCACAGCGGTTACCGCTTGGCGGGCGGCGGTAACCGCCCGCCAAGCTCGTAATGACCCCCAATATCTTACCATACAACAATATATAGAAAGACAATGCAGAAATATAAACATCGTACACACTTTAAAAGAAGGGCAAACACAAAACTAAGGGGAGAAGTTTGAAAAAGGTGAACAATTTAGTAACATATTAAGTGTCAGGGGAATAGTGCAGATGGGGAAGGAGGAATGTAACATAGGATGATTATTGGAATGCAGGTTGGAAACATCTTTCTTCCAGCCCTCACAGTCAAGACCAGCTTTGGAAGAGGAAAGCCTGATTTGATGAGCAGTGAATTCCAGTGTGGTCTTGGCATCTGTCTTCGAGGTCTTGTTGAAGGTTTGAGTCCAGAAATGATGTGATGCAGTGTTATATAAACCATGATAGCTTTGAGTTAGGTTCCAATCTCAATTTCTCACAAGTTGTAATATACTTGCATTTTAATAGTGTCTTGTATCGCATGCAGAAGCATTTGTTATAACTGAAGGTTCCTGGAACAACCATAGAGTTGTATAAAGGGTTACAGCAGTTCATATGTAGGGTTTGTAAATGATGTGAGTAAATCATCCCAATCGACAAAGCTGTTTCAGACAATGGACTCCCAGCCCTAACCTGTACCTTTGCTCTAACATTACACTTTGGCCACGTGCTCTGGATTCTGGTAATTGATAGCAGGATGTTAATCAATGTAGAACATGATTTCAGCAGCTACTAAGAGATAACTGTTATCACTCCTGTTTTTCCGGATTGGCTATTTTTTTCTATTTGTGAACAAAAATAATCCAAAAATGAAAAATGATGTAAATGCCAGAGGTGCCTTCACTAGCAGTGTGTAGGTTACATGTGTGATTTCATAGTGGTTCGATGAACAACAGGCAGAGTTTACAATGAAGTATGAGAAATGAGACGCGAGTACAAAGAAAAAGGGGGCGTACTAAAGAGAACAAGGAGAACGTACGGATATTAGATTAACAGTAACTGAAAGCACACAAAAAGAGGGAATTTGGGTATGGGATCTGTAGTATTTGGTACTGTTGTGTGTTATCAGCAGGCTGGTAGCAGTTCTCATTTATTTTTTTTATTTAGATAGTTTTCTATAGTGCTGGCAAGACCCGAGGGTATCAGAGCGCTTTACAACAGTACAGGCAATCAAAAAGAACAAGTTCAAGGAGACGGTTATACATGTAGATTTCATAAGGCCATAAAAGATAAGGTGCAGGCAGTGGTGGGGAAGGGATGGGAGATGGAGTGGCCAGTTCTGTCAACATATACTGAGGTATTTGTCAGTGGTTTTCATACATGCTATTCAGCAGGATAAAAGGAAAATGTGGAAGCTTCTTGAAGAGTGTGTATAGTGCCAATGGTGCACATTACGCCTAATTAGCTGCCATTGACACCTTCTGAAATGACCAATTGGACAAGGGTGAATATTTGTCTTCAATCAAGGTGAAAAGATCTGGATCTAACACACAGTCCAGTGGTTCATCATTGACAACACCAGAAGCAGTAACCTTTAGATCTCATAGCTAGCTTAGTTGTATTTTTGACATGCAGGTAAAGCATGCAAATGGTACATGTGCCTTGTTTGCCGAACGTCAGGATGCAATCAGAAGTAGTTTGGTAGATTGCTGTTGTGTTCACTCTTGATGATTCTGTTTCAGGTGTGGGATGGACCAGTCGAAGCAAATGGTCCCCTGTTAGCAGCTGGATGCGGCACCACTCCACCTCGGCCCGTTGTTGCTCCACAACATGTTGTGACAGTTGTCTTCCAATCCCATGAAAGCGTTGGAGCTGGTTTCTCTGCATCCTTCATTAGCAGTAAGTTCCATCCAAGCTACAGACACAGGAGAATAAACACACCTTCATATCCTTTTCTAGTCAAGCATACACTTAAATGTGCTGTCGAAGCAGACAGCCAAAAACAACTAAAAACAAGCAATTTGAGTTTGCAATTTGTATAAAGAAAATACCCAAGCGTATATCTATGCTCATAATGTATCGAACTCTAGAAAGGTTTTGAGAACGAATTGTCTTACCATAGGTGTAAACCTAGAAGTTACATAAGTGTCTTACAGAAATGTGCATAGCTGGCTTAGGCCCTTATTACAAGACGCCCGGAGCCGTATACCACTCTGGGCAATTACAGATTTTCTTGAGCCTCCTGACCTGGCATTACTGGGCCCTCAATATCGGACCAGGTAATCTAGTTCTCAGAGATACTGGACCCAGAATTTAGAGAGGAGCTGGTGAGGCCGCACGCAACAACTGTGCCCACCCTCCCTTTTCACGTAGCATTGAGGAAACAGTTAACACGCCCTCCCCCCGCCCCCCCACCCCAACACACACACGCTCTGCCTTCAGCTCCTGGACAAACCCACCAACCCACACAATGTGCCATAACAAAACTCTTAGCAGGTGTTAAATAGGAAAATATTTGGGAAAAAACACATGGAACTGGACCCGGTATTCCTGGGTTCATGAATAATTCCCGATTCCTGGGAAATGAACTCATAATCTCTGTATTTTGAGGCAGGATAAAGACAGACGTCAGCGACTGTAGTCCTCATTATCCCTGCTCATGGCACATAAGGGCCTGAGGAATATGTGGGCTTCTTAGGAATGCTACATTCATCATAGCTAAGGTTTTGAAAGCACAGCCTCATCTCACAATCCATTTTCTGTCTGTTGCATTATTGCATTTTTTAATTATTCAGTTCTCTAACAGGGTTGCTCCTTTTTAGCTGTTTTCAACCCTTTTGAATACAATTGTATAAGGTAATCCTTGTTAATTGTGTGTTATTGTTTAAATGGCTCGAAAGCAAACCAAAGCACCAAATAAAGAGGTAAAATGTTTATCAGTTAAGAATTGTGGGAAATTCCCTTGTGGTGAGTCATATCTGTTTCTTCTTTACCATAGGATGTGGAGCCAATTTGACCAGCACGACTGGTCGCATCCTCTCTCCTAATTACCCAAACAAATATGACAACAATTTGAACTGCAATTATTTTGTTGATGCAGGAGCTCACATGTATGTTATCCTCACATTTCAGACCTTTGAACTGGAAGGTAAGTTCAAGCATTGATAGTTCTTTTTGTGGTCTTGACAGTTGTTACTTACCATAATTTCCACTATTGAACAAAGGTATTGGCCTTCTAACTACTTGTTGTGGATAATTTGTGTGAGAAAGTCATCCTTTTTGCCATGATCACCCCCAGTTTTTGACTGATACTGATGGTTAATGACTCTGACTATTCCCTGGGCTCTGCTAACCAGGCCCAGGTGTAGGACAATTAGGCATGATTACAATTTACTCTGAAAACCTACCTGTAAGTTCCTAGTACATGGTAGGGAATGTAGTTTTTGAGGCCCAGTAGATGATGCCAGCCCTTTTAAAATAAAATTATGTCCAAATTCGACTTTAGTATTGAAAGGACTTCCAAAGCCTTAAACTACCTTGTTTGTACATATAAGTCACCCCTAAGATATACCCTGGATGCCCGAAGGGTGAGGTGCATTGTAATAATAAGCAAGGACATTATAAAAGATGTTGTATATGCCCTGGTGAGGGAAAACTGCCAATTTCGTTTTTCCTATTGTAGCACTGCTACCACAATAGGCTAACATGGGAAGACTTTATTAAACTTTAATAAAGTTTCATTTGACAGGATTGAGCTAGAACAGTCATTCACCAATTATAAACTTAATAGTTACAATAAATCCAACAACTTGCCAAGGTTAGACTTATTACAACTATTACAGAAAAGTCGTTTTAGAACTGATTTCCTAAAGTTACCTAAAATCATTCCTGTGTCAGGCTCTCCTGATTGGTCAGCATTTGGCAGGCTGGCCAAGCTGTTCTGATAAGGTGTGAAGTTGCCAGGACTAAGACAAAGAAGACATCTGGTGGGAGGAAATCTGTAGCAGCAGATGCCAGGACAGGAGTGGGCTGGGTAGCCAAACTAGTCTTCAAAGGGAGAAAGACAGGACAGAAACCAGGCCCACCACCACTTCCTGCACACCTGCCAGGTGGGAGACTCTCAAACTGGATTAGGAGAGGAGCTAGAAGGGGAGTGTGGGTGAAAGTTAGCCACACCTGTGGGTGGGCTCAACCAGTCCCAAACCTCTAAGAGAGAGCCATTTCGTATTTTTGTTGAACATTGCTTTCTGGGAAAAAAACATGCCACAATTTTAAGGAAGTTCTCATCACAGAGAGTGGCACTTTGTATCCCATTGGTCAGGGATGCCCTCGGCTTCGCAGCTCTGAAACCTGGATAAATAATAAATATAGGTGAGCTGCCCAACAACATCAGACTACGGCTTAGAAAGAAGAAGAAGAAGAAGAAGGACTGCCCTGCCGAACCCCTGGTCTGCACCCAGATGACATGCACTCTGAAGGACTGAACCTGCTGCACACTCTGGGCTTCAAAAAAGAGGATCTTGCCTAGATTCTAAAGGATTCTGAAGTGGGTTCACTGTAAGCATCAGGTACAAAGGAACTACCAAGAGTCACCAGCAGCAACTCCTGCCAGAAGAGCCCTGCTGACCAGCATTCAGTGCACTTCTAAGGAGTTGATCAGGTGCATTGTGGGAATTGTGGTCCCTGCCCTCCAAGGAGCAATTCAAAGCTTCTCGACGCTTGGCTGGTCTTGTGGGCCTTTCAAGACCCCAAAAGGGTCTTGTGGAAGAAGCTGTAGAGGTTTCGGACCATTTAGAGAATTTTGTGAAAAAGCTCCATAAATTGACAGACTCATCGTCGAGAGTCAAGCCGGCGACGTTAAACCAATACTCAGCCTGAAATGTAGGTTTGCCCCACTGAAGCTCTGGAGCCCTTCGCCATTGATGACACAAACCAAGACCTCCAGAATTTCACTGAGGCTTTGCACTGAAGCAAGCTGCCACTGTTGAACTGCAAGCTGGCCTGCCAAGCAAACTCGCTTGAAGTCGAGAGAAAAAGCTCCCAAAAAGTGACCAAGTGTGAAGGTAAAAACTTGACCGGCCCAACCATTCACTGTACCCGAACTGTGCTCCATTGTGATCATCCAAAAACTTTGACTTGGTCCAGGTCAAGCGCAACCAGATGGCCACAGCGATACTTTTCACTTTTTGGCACTAGAAAGCTCATTTTTACATTTAATCTTCTAAAATTATATCTCCGGTTTTCTAAATTGGATTTTTGTCATTTTGGTAAATATTGTCTATTTTTATAAATTGGTGTTGGATTTTTATTGTGTGTTGTATCTTACATATTGACTGTTTTGTTGATACTAAATGCTTCAGACATCTCTCTACTTAGTTAAGCCTGACAGCTTGTCAGCCAAGCTACCAAGGGTTGAGCAAGGATTAATTTACTGAGACTTTGACTGGACCTTATTTGTGGTTGTGGTGTTATTATTATTAACTATAGATACCTACCTACACCTACTAATAAACCACTTTCCAACAATTTGTGTGTCTCATAATTGTTAAAGACCCATTGTCTCTAGTACATTATTAGAATATATACATATGGTGGGCATTCATTCAGCCACCTGCTCATGATTGGATGGTGTTCTCATTAATCAACGAATCAATAACTTGTAGAGTGCAACTTATCACCTGTGGGATCTCAAGGCACTGTGGCAGGCGTGCTGCTCACTCGAAAAGCCTGGTCTCGAGATCCTTCCTGAACTGCTTCAGCGAGGTGGCCTCTCTGAGGTTGAGTGGGAGTGTGTTCTATGTCTGAGCTGTGAAATAAGAGAAGGATCTGCATCCAGCAGTGCTCTTCCTGATTCTGGGGGTGGTGGTGAGGGCGAGTTTGGAGGATCAGAGCTGCCTGGTGGGGGTTTAGAAGGTCAGGCAGTGGTTGAGGTAGGCCGGTCCTATGTTGTAAAGTGCCTTGTAGGTGTGCATGATTAGCTTGTAGATGATGCATTTTTTGACCGGGAGCCAGTGTAGGTCTCTGAGGTGGGCTGAGATGTGGCTGTGGCGGGGGATGTCCAGGATGAGTCTGACTTGTGTTCTGGATTCCCTGTAGTCTTATTCGGAGCTTCTTTGTGAGGCAGGAGTAGTGTGCATTGCCATAGTCCAGCTTACTGCTGACAAGCTTGTGGATGACCGCCCTTCTTGTATCGGTGGGGATGCACTTGAAAATCTTACGAAGTAGGCGCAGTGTGTAGAAGCAAGATGATGAGATGGCATTGACATGGGAGAGCGTGGAGTCCAGAATGATGCCCAGGTTGCGTGCGTGGTCGGTGGATACATTTCCCGGGGCAGTTGGCCACCAGGAGTTGTCCCAGGTAGAGGGGGGAGCCAATTACGAGGATCTCTGTCTTGTCCTAGTTCAGTTTGAGGCAGCTGATTTCCATCCAGCCGGCGACTGCTCTCAATCCGTAGTGGAAATTTCTCTTGGCTGTTGATGGGTCGGCGGTCAAGGAGAGGATCAGTTGGGTATCGTCAGTGTAGGATACAATGTTTAACCTGTGATGTCTAATGATTTTAGCGAGCGGGCCATGTAGATGTTGAAGAAGGTGAAACTTAGTGAGGATCCCTGGGGTACTCAGCAGCATGCTTCTTTGGGTGCCGAGGTGAACGACAGGAGTCTGACACTCTCGGTTCTTCCATTGAGGAAGGATCAAATCCATAACAGTGCTTTACCACAGATGCCGGCGTTGTGGGGTCTGGTGCAGAGGGCAGAGTGGGAGACTGTGTTGAATGCGGCAGAGAGGTCGAGGAGGATGAGTGTAGCCGTGCCTCTGTGGTCCTGCATGGTGCAGATGTCATTGGTGGCTTTGAGGAGGGCTGTTTTGGTGCTGTGGTTGCTCGTGAATCTGGATTGGGAGGGATCTAGGACCTGGTTTGGTTCAATGAACTCTGTGAGTTGCATGTTGATTCATCCATCTCATCCATCTCACTACCTTGCTTCTCATTCAATGGCTTTCCTCTCTATTTTATGTTTGTCCCACTTGTGAAGCATTTCATCTTTACCACCTACTGACTGGATGATTTATGTATTGGCACAGCTTAGATTCGGGCAACTACTTTTTTCTTTTAGCACTTCATAGGAGTGCACATGTTTTCCTTCAGTCTTCCCGTCTATTGTGTGTGGTGCTTCCCTATTCACAACCACATCCCCACACTCTCTGTGCTGCCCTCCTATACCAGCTCATTCATTGACTCCCCTACTCCTCCAATTCTCACTAAGCTTTTTTTTTTTTAATTAAATCCCTCAATTTCACTCCACCCACTCATCGTCAGTGGAGTTTATATGGCCCATTTTCAGAACTTTTTTTGATTTGTCACTTTTTAATAAAACCTTGAACCTGTCATTTATTACCGGGTTGCTTGTGATGTTCTCTGACATGATGTCAATGATGTCACCTGGTTCGTGCTCTTGGTACAAAGCTCAGCAACCTTGGAATATTACATTACAGCACTCCAGAATGGTCATTTGGGCTGATCCGAGGAACTGGCTTGGGTGTTTTTAATAAAGCTCTTACCTGAACTGGCTTTTCAGATGCAGTATGCATCAATCAGGAACATTTTTCAGTGCTGACGAGCTGGGTCAAACATCTCAATGATTGCTGCTAAATGGAATTGAAGTGGACAACGCTTGCTGAAGGAACTGGGTGAGATGGGTGCTTAACAAGGTGTGATGTGCTTAACAAGTTGTAGCTGGAAAAAAACAGAGCAATCAATTCAGTGTCATTTGGTTGTTCAGTCGGAAATCATATGCTTGCCTCTGAGGCTCTAATTGTGTTAAATACAGCGGTGTGGTGCCGACCTTGGATGGATCGTGGCGTCATGCCAAGAAGCACCTAAGAGGCATTTTTGCCCCTACCCTGGCCCCAAATACCCCTCCCCACACCAAAAATATAAGATTGCTGAGGCTGCTGCCGATGTCCTGGTGGTTTTCACAGGAGCTTGGCCATTTTGTGTGGGGGTTTGCTCTGACCATGAACCTTTGAAAGAGGTCATCATGAAAAAGGGACTTGAATCAATATCATCTAGAATACGTTGATGGATAATTTCCCTTCAAGAGTTTACTTTCAAAGTTGAGCATATTCCTGGAGTCAAAAAATTACTCAGCTCACGTCTGGTAAACATCAATAATGAGTAGGCTGACGAGATTATGGAGGATATATTTGAGGAAACAGTGAGTGTATGCGAGGTAACTGTTGGTGCTGTGACAGTGAATGGAAAGCTAAGTTAAGAAAATTTGGTGTTTTATATGAAGTCACTGAGGCAATAAAGTGTGGAAAAGTCAATTCACTTTCCAGACCCTGGTCCATGATTAAGGACGAGTTGAATGATGACATTATTTTTTATGGTACTAGATGTAGTCCGCCAGAGGGCCTCAGGAACAGACTGATGTAATTAGCTCATGTGCGTCATCTTGGTATTGTTAAAACAAAGGAAAGACTAAGATCCAGCTATTGGTGGCCGGGAATTGACATTGAAGTTGAAAGATGTGTGAGAAGGTAGAGCATAGTACACCTTATTTAAATGTTCTTCTTGAATTATACTCTAAGTGGGTCGAGGTTAGCTGTGTGTTAACATATTGCCAAGTTGCATTATAAAATTTCTTAATGAAGCCTTCAAAAAAGAGAGCTTTCCCAATTCTTTGTTGTTGGACAATGCTCCGCAGTTTTGTTCAGCAGAATTTGAAGATTGCTCAAAAACTTTGGCATTAAACAGCAAAGATATTTCATATATCATAAAAATATAATGGGGCTATTCAAAGGTTAAATAAAACGTTGAAAGAGAGCATTCAGTTAGCTAAGACTGATAATATTGATTGGAGAATTTTTTTATAAGAACGAATCACAGTTTATCACGTCCCCCCTTTCCTCCATGAGGAAATTGCCTTTTGAACTGTTTAAGTATTGTTCTCCAAGTGCATTGCTGAGTCCTGGCTGAATGAAGTGGGGTAAAGGAATTAAATTCAATGGTTTGGGAGAGTGACGTGAGTAAAAACTCTGTATGTAGAAGAAAAGAAAGAAATATTTTAACAGAAATAAGATGGAAAAAGACATTGTGATAAGAAATGGAGGCAGTGTGAAAATTAGAGCTCTGGTTGGATGTACTCAATGGTCCAAATTCACAAAGGTAGTTAAGCTTTTTAAGAACATCAACAAGACTGATGATGGGAGAGTATGGAATCTGAACAGAGCACTGAAAGTGAAAGGTGGTCTAGAAAACATAAGAGCTGAAGAAGAGACTGACTTGTCGGATAGCATAGATAGTTTGACAGGAAAAATATTTTATTTGAGGAGGGGCAACAAAAAATTGGTGGGAGGAGGAGTGGTTGAAGAATTCGCAAAGCTGCTGCTTATCTCTAAGATATTTGTCAGTGAATATCTTGGTTCATGATGTTCTATTGATTATTGCTACTCATGCGTTATTATGTTTTGTTTTATTATGTTTCATTTAAGTTTAAGATATTCTAATCTATGTACTCTTGTGAAGCTAATGATAACTTGTATTTCATTTATGTGTATTAGGTATAGGTCATATGTATTTACTTATGTAACCCTTTTGTTTTGTTATTATGGAGGGAGAAGTGTGATGTTCTGTGACGTGATGTCCATGATGTCACCTGGTTCGTGCTCATTGTTCAAAGCCCAGCAACCTTGGAATGTTATATTACACCATTCCAGAGGGGCTGCGCAAAGTAAGTGGCTGGGCTGATTTGAATAAAGTTCTTACCTTAACTGGCTCCACAGATGTCTTGTGCATTAATAAGGAACACATCATTCATTTTTGTAATAGTGCTTACACACACTTTTGTTTATTTTTTAAATGTACTGCTCCAAGATGTGCATCCTCCATTTTAAAACCGTAAATTTAAAGGTTCCAATGGTCGCTTGTGATGACACTTGCACACATATATGTCATTTTCGGGTTGCTGTAGCATCATGACACAATACATCATCATGCTTGTTATTGTTTTTTTTTTTCTTTTTGCTGATGCTGAACAGCATAGGCACGTAACTATGTTTATGTTCTGGCTTGACAGTGCAGCAGTCGCCAGAGAATTAGTTGACTTTCACTAGCGAGGGGCTTTTGCTCCAGCCGCATGTTGAGAGCCAGGAATACATACTTGATTTAGCAGACGATCTGTGCTTCACAAAAAGTGCTTCCCCTTCACAAAGCTGTTATCATTTTATTTATCCAGCTGCTTGAGCTTTCAGTGCACACACCCAACATTAGAATGGTATTCAAGTGACTTAGATAGCTATTTAATTAACTCTTTGATAGGCAATCCTTCACCAACACCTTTGTGGTTGAAAGGACAAACCTATCACTTGGCCCCTTGACTAGTCCTGGGTGCTCCACTGCTACAGATTATTGCCAGACTCTTAGTTTTCTGAGATTGTGATACAGCCTTGTGCCTCGCCAGAGACCAGGACCCCCTGCAGTACCAAGGCACCGCAATCACCCTCTATCCAGATTACACACCGCCAGTTCTGAAGGCCCGCCACAAGTTTACTCAAGTTAAACGTATCCTCCAAAACCATGGCCTGAAATACAGTTACACGTGAAGACAAATGGTAGACATCGTGTTTTCAGTACCCCTGCTGAGGTGATGCAATTCTGCAAGCAACTTGTGCCTGATGGTATGTCCCTTGGTGATGATTGTCCCCCATACACCCCCCGCCCCCTGGGCACCTCTTTCACCTCGATGCCAAGCTCCACAGGGTCCCGCATGACTTAATTGAGTATCTCACGTGGTCCCAAAGGCACTCCCCAACATGCTGCTGTTTATGTGTCATTTTTTCACTACCCCTGCTTGTTTGTTTTCTGGTTCTCATGCAATCGACCTACCCATTCTTTTAGCAAACCAACAAAAGAATCTTCTATTGTTCTACATTACACTGTTTAATCAGTCCTTGCTCTAATGGGAGTTGTCACTTCCCCAAGTGGTATACCGTTATGTTTGTACCACTGTTTGGCATATGGGTTTTATGGATTCTCTAGTATTTGACATTGGTGGAGTGAGTGGGGCGCTGGGATGCTTATGGGGATGTGTTATTCTCTGTTGAAGCCTTTTTGATACCCTGTTTTATGACATGCCAGACAGCTGCTTTATTTTACTTATATCGCTATCTCAATAGGATCTGTAACTGCACAGATAAATAGTGCTTCGAAATTCAAACTTGCCTGCATGACATGGGACATCTTTCCTATTACAATTCATATTCTCAAGGGGCGGGGGTTGCATCTTAATTCATAATAATGTTCCTTTCAGCCACGTTGGGAGCATCTAAGACACCAAAAGGCATTGTTTGCTAGTTTCATGGAACTTGACTAGTCAGTCTTTGTTTGCTTGTTAATGTCCATGGCCCCAATACCAATTTCCATGAGTTTTTTACTGCCTTATCTACACAGATTGATCAATGTCAGGCTGACCACATTATATTGGGGGGAGACTTCAATATCAAGTCAGCCTGAACTTGACTCTATGGGCTCCTCTAATGTCTCTAAACCACTCTCCTTGCGCACCCTGACAAACCTACTCAATACCCTGCTATGGACAGACGTATGGCAACGAAGATAGCCATCCAGGCGTGATTACACTTTTTTACTCTGCTCCACATAATATATGGACACATATTGATCACTGGTACATGTCTTGTGGAACGCTACTATGGCTTGATGCTATTACACATCTCCCCAGCATGCTCTCAGATCATGCCCATGTTCTCATGACACTGAGTGTGCCTTGTGGTGCACCCATGACACGGCACTGGTGCTTTCCTGAAAATGCATTACATAATACAGTTTTTCAATCAGAAGTCCAGGCCTTGTGGAGTATTTTGCCACTAATACTGGCTCCGTATTCGAGCATTCTACCCTGGGAGGTACTATGTAAGGCTTACATAAAATTAGTCTACTGCAAAACATGCAGAAGTCCCATGAAGTATTTGGAATGATCTCGCCAAACTGGAGGGGAAACTACGCAACATTGAACAGGGTGACAGAACCTCTGCACAAATGGACCATCTTAATGGCAGGGCGGCTCTGTTATGTGAGTTCCAGGATCACACCAAATGTGAAGTCACCTACCTGGGTAAATATACCAAAGCACACAGAAATGGTGAGGGCGAGCATTCAGGCCGAACACTGGCTCATCTCCTGCAGCCTCCTTATCGTGCCACATATGTGACCCTCTTACAATGGCCCAATGGCACAGACACGACTGATGGTGCCATTATCCTACTGGACTTCACAACATATTATTAATCCCTCTACACGTTGCGTGCGAATGCCGATGAGACAGCACTTGCTAATTACCTATCAGAAACAGCCATGGTATGGCTTGAGCTTGATCAACAACAGTTCTAAGCTGTTCCAATCACTTGCACGGAAATATCACAGGCCATGGATGCCTTGAGTGGTTCTAAAGCTCCAGGACTAGATGGATTTTCGGGGCATTTTTATAAAGCTTATAAAATGTTGCTGCCGTTCATGAACCAACACAACAAAATTCTAGCCAAAGTTCTCTCTGCATGCCTTTCTTTGTTAATGGACTGCATAATCTCCCCTATTCAGTCTGGCTTCGTGGCACACTGTTCCACCTCCATTAATCTCTGCACCTTTTTTGCTGTGTTTAATCAAATGTCACGACTGTCCTGGGGGCATCTGTCCTTTTAGATGCTGAGAAAGCATTTGCTTCCCTTCCATGGCCCTTCCTCCATGCTATTCTAACAAAACTGGGCATGCCCAATGACTTTAGGACTCTGATCAGACTACAGTATACAAACCCTTTAGCCCACCTGCGGCTAAATGATACACTATCCAAGACCTTTCCTTTGACACAAGGCACCCAGCAGGGTTGCCCAACCTTTCCTCTCTTTTTTATCTTTGCCATGGACCTGCTAGTTCATCATTTTCAGGAGAAAGACCTCAGCTCAGCTTCCCTCTACGCAAGCGATGTATTACTGTTTGTATGAGACCTCTCCACCAATTTGCCCCCTATTATTTGAGAAGTACATTGGTTACACATTCCACCCATAAACAATCCATTACTGCCACTCACACAAGGGCAAATAATGCAATGTATGCTTGATGCACATGATTTACGGGTCACTGGGGACCTGTTTGCCAATGGAGTGCTGAAACCCTGCGCTGATGCAGATGGTGGCACAGACTCCACACTTATAGGTGGCTTCATACGCCTTTGGTTACATAGTACCTTTCTGAGACGTTGCCCGACAATCCAAAAGAGCCCAAAGACTTCCCTCCTCTCACCTTGGTGATCACCTCCCCGGATAGTTGTCATATCATCATTAAAATTGTACCATACTTCTTTACACCTGAGGCCCACTGGTGCAGAGAAGACTAGGGAGGCTTGGGAGTGCGATCTTGGTACCTCCTTCCCAAACAAAACCTAGTATTATTGCTGTACACAGACCAAACTTTTCTCTGGTAATTATCGTGATAAATTATTACATCGCAAGTATCTCAATAGGGATTCCACAAATCCACAGGTGCTTGCTGAACTCAACACTTACCAGATCCCATTGCTGCCCTAAATGCCATGTGGAACAGGCTGATTTCCTCCACTTTTCATGGACCTGCAAGGTGATTGCAACCTACTGGAGTACATTTGAACAAACGTTTACACCGAACTCCTTAATGGCTCTGTTGGGATATGTTAAGCCACTCCACCAAGGTCTACATTGTTATACAGCCATCATCCTCCTCATCGCTAAGCGGCCGATCTTGCTTGACTAGGGTGCTGCTACATCCCCCACTGTGTCGGCCTGGCTGAATGACTTATCTTCCTGTGAGTCCACCTCGGAACCTTATGCCTCCCTGCAACCGGCTCCTTCCAGACCCAGACTATTTGGCAGCAACTACATGACTATCTCTCAACACTGACTTCTGATGATGATGGTACTGTGGACTAAAACCTTGCTACTCAGTGGATGCACTAGGGGGTTGTGTTCTTTTTTTCTCAAGTTGGGATCATGGTGCCCTGCTTTCTACACCAAATACTGGCTGGAATGTATTCTTTACTTCTCTGATCTCTCAATCTTGTCATTTCATTCTTTCCGTTCATCTTCTTGCTGCTCATACATTTATTTCACATTTACTGTTCTTGATGTGTCACACAAGACATTAATGTTTAATCTTACCTGGATTTGGCTTCACTGTTTTATATTATGGTTGGGATAAAACAGAAGTTAAACAATATATAAAGTTTAAAAAAGATAACCAGACAATTTGTGGTGTTTTCTCTGGCAGTGGCAAAGATAGCACTGGAGATTCATTATCCTTCATGGATCTTTTTTTTGTCTAGATTGACAGTGCAAATGTCACTTGCCCTTCTCCTCTACACCAATATTATCCTACAGTTCTTTACTTCCAAATAAAGACATATCCATTCCTGTGCTATATGGTTGTAATGTTTGACATTACTATACAAACGTCCTTTAAAGCTAGACATACTGGCATTGCCAATGCTTTTTTCCTTCTCCTCATGTTCAACAGCATCAACAAAAAGCATTGGCAAAACCAGTAGGTCTGCATTGGGAAGGCCAGAAGCAAGAGCTATTGGCTTTTGCCTGTGCTTGTTTATGTTTAGGTCCATTTCTCACTGGTATCAAAACATATTGAATGATGGAAGCCATTAAGAGTGCCTTTATATTTCCTTTTCAAATCTAACACATGGGTTTGGCTGAATAAAACTTCCATACATTACATACAGTGACAGTTATGAGGTGCTCAGAATTTAGAGTACAAATACGAAATTAATGATTTCAGCTTGTGTCGCCACTCTTAAATCACAATATTATAACTTAAACTCCTGAGAATGGGGCTAACATGTGATCTGAAAACATTGGGTCTTTTACTGCATATGAATTCCAAATTCTGGGAACTGTACAGTGGTCACTTTCCAGTTAGAAAATACGAGCAGACTCGCAGGTGGATATCAGCATTAAGAAATGCACCTGGTAAAACTGGGTCCAATATTTTTGCACTAGGTAATTTGGGGTGCAGGAACACCTGCCTACTCAGAATCCTCTGAAGAAGTGCCCCCCTGGGGATACTATTCAATTGGCCTTGCAATTGTTGTGTTTCCCCGCTGTTACTATGACGTGGGAAACACTTGCAGGAAGTACTGAGCCGGCACACAGGTAGCGGTTTTGGACCCACGCGAAAACCTCCCGTCCCCTTTTATTATCATGCCCCTTATGTCAGAGGCATTCCATTTTAACTCCCCATGCAGGGGTAAAAGCGGCCTGGACGGGGGAGGATCCCCCTCCCAAATGGACCCGTCCATGCCGCAAACATGACATTCCTCCTTTACCCCAAATAAAACAAAACAAAACAATATGAATACCCAACACATTTTTCATCACTGAATGGAAATAATAACTCAAAGTACAGCACATCAAAACACCGCTTCCATGGCATCTCCGCCCACCATCTCATCAGGTGACCAGGAAGTTCCGCAGCTTACTGGACAGTAGCGGGCTAGGACGGAGATGGTATCTCTCGGACCCACCCGGGCGGGGGGGGGTGTACTCACCACACACTCAGGCACACTACCTGGCTCCAATGTTTCTGCCAGACCATCACCCTCACATCCTTCCGGTGTAGTCCCGTAAGGGCCCACTTGCTTTCATCAGCCTCAGTGGGTGGTAGCAAAATGTCAGTAGCAGTAGTGTCTAAGTCAGATCGATATCGTTTGAAGAACGATACATTTCGGGTCACCATTCTGAACAGTAACCAGGTTGCCTTTTAGCCTCACCACAGTCCATGGGTCGTCTCAAACGGGAGTCTGAATTTCCCCCTGGTCGCCCACATGCGGAGGTGCAGATTTCGCTTGCCTCCTCCATGACACTCGGTCATTGGCAGACTTGCGTTGGTGCAGTCTTTCACTGGCCTTCTCCTGCAGAGTTGTGAGTACCTCACACTACGAAATGGTGTCTCCTACTGGTCTATTCATGCACAGAGCATTAGGTGCTATCCTGGTGATAGTATGTGGAGTGAGTCTGTATTACCTTAGGAACGCGTATAAAGCACAGTCAAGATTGTGGGCATTGGCCACCACTATTCTCAGTACTTTATTCAAGGTCCGCATGAAGTGCTAGCTTCACCATTGGCCTGCGGCCAGCAAGGCGTAATCTTTCTGTGGACAACCCCCTGCCTCGTGAGGTAGTCCACGAACTCCTGACTAGAAAAGGGTGGACCATTGTCCGTTCGTAGCTTATGAATGAGACAATGAGTGGCCATACCCTTTTCCACACAAGGGATGACCTGTCCAGCCGTGGTCGTGTCCAGTATTTCCACTTTAGGATATTTGGAAAACTCGTCAATCACCACCAGCATGTGACGGCCGTCAGGTAAACTCCCTAGGTCAGCACTGGCCTGCTTCCATGGTTTGGATGGAACTGGCTCTGTGATTATCGGGGCTGGAGGCTCTGGTGGACCCACAACCTGGCAGGTGTGGCACATGCACACCACCCTCTCAACGTGGTGATCAAATCCGGGGAACCATACCTTACACCGAAGTCTGGCTTTTGTTTTGAGAAGTCTGGCTTTTGTTTTGACTACTCCTTGTTGAGCAGCATGGGCCAAATCCACGATGCAGGATTGTAGGGATCGGGGCACCACTAATCTCAGTCCATGGAGCAGACACCCCTCTGGTGACACCGAAACCTCATGCCGGACCTGATGCAGGGCAGCCAAAGTGTGTCCAGCCTCTTCCGTTCGTCTAGCTAGGTTGTGTGTCATTTCATGCCACCTCCCTGTGTGAAAAGCTCTTGTGGCCAGTTGGATGCACTCATCGTCTTGGGCGGCCTCCATTAATTCCTGCATGGACACTGGCAACGGTCTGGTGCGCTCGACCACCAGCCGAACATATTCTTCCACGGCTTCGGCCTCATCCTCCTCTTGTGCTGACACCGGTCTGGCATGTCTCAACAAGTAATCCGCTGGATTTTGAGACCCTGGGCAATAGATTACTGTGAACTGATAGTCCTGTAATTGGAGGATCCACTTCTCTATCCTGGGTGGAGAAGTGAATGTGGACCTGTTGAAAAGTGGAACCAGGGGTTTGTGGTCTGTCACCACCGTGAATGGCTGGCCATATAGATAGAGGTGGAAGTGGTGACAGCCCCAGTGAACAGCGATGGCCTCCTTTTCGATGTGGGAGTATCTTTGTTCAGTCTCAGTTAGGGCTCGCCTAGCATAGGCCAACGGGGTCCACTCACCTTGTTCACCACATTGCGATAGAATGGCGCCCAGGTCCTCCGGGCTTGCATCGACTGCTAGTTCTGACTCTTGGCCGGATCAAAGTACCTGAGCGTGGTCTGAGCTGACAACACCTTCTTGGTGGCACAGAAAACATCTTCCTGGGCAGGTCCCCACTCCCAGGGGGTGTTGGTCTTTGTCAGTTCACAGAGAGGAGCCGTGATGGATGCCAGATTTTGGATAAATCGGCCACAGTGCGTGACCATACCAAGAAAACTGTGGCACATGTGACTGATGTGGGAGCAGGCGCAGTTTGAATGTCACGCACCTTCTCTGGATCCGGCATTACCCCTCTGTCAGAAAAATGGTATCCAAAGAAAGCAATGTGATTTTGAAGAAACTCACACTTTTCTCTGTGCAGTGTGAGGCTGTGTTCTTGGAGACACTTGAATGTGGCTCGTAGTCTATCAAGATGTCCTGCCATGGTGGGGGTGTGTTCTAATATGTCATCACTGATGGTGATGACGCCCTCCAGACCTGCCAGCATGCCTCTGATCATGTCCTGAAAGACTTCCGCAGCACTGGAGATTCCAAAGCTGAGGCAGCTGTACCTCCTGAGTCCTACGTGAGTTGAGAATGTGGTGATTACTCAGGACTCTGGGTCAAGCATGAGTTGGTGCCCTCAGATCCATCTTTGAGAACCACCTGGACCCACTCACTTCAGCGACGATGTCATCAATGGTTGGTGTTAGGTGACGTTTGCGCCAGATTGCTGCACTGGGGAGCCTCATGTCCACACAGATTCTCAATTCCTCAGGCTGCTTGGGCTTTCGGGTGACCACGATTGGCGAGACCCACGGGGTAGGCCCCTCCACCTTCTGAATACTTGTAGTCCCCAGTTTGCGTAACTCCTCCTCCACTTTGGAACGCAGATGGAAAGCAACCTGGTGGTGTTTTAGGGCCACAGGCTGGATAGATTTGTCAATATGAAGACGTATTGATCTTCCTTTCAGACATCCTATTCCATTGAATAGCTCAGCATATTCCGCTATCAAACTTTCAATGTTTTCTCGATGGACCCTGAATGCAAACGACACCAGCCCCAACTGTTCGGCTGTTCGGCAAATCACCAGCATGCCGGACCCATCATTGGTCACATAGATATTGGTCCTGGCCTTTTGATCGTCATGCTTGATTTCTGTCGTGAACACTCCTGCTGGAAGAAGCGGACTGGATGACCCAAATGCAAATACTTTGGTGGCCATGGGGCAGAGTGTCAGTTTCAGTTGCAGATTCTTTAGCATCCGAAGGGCCATGATATAAATGGAGGCTCCCGTGTCTATTAGTGCTGTCAGTGGCTCGCCTCCCACCACTATGCTGCACTTGGGGGTTCGTTTCTTAAGACTGCCTCCGGGTTGCATTGCATGTATGACATGTATGACACTTTCTGACTCCTCGTCATCCGTGTCCCCCTCAGCTTCATCTGAGGTATGTATTTGTGCTGCCTGCACTGTCTTGTGCTGATTTGTCTTTTTGGAGGTGGCTGATCGGCATACCTTGGTAAAATGGTTTAGTTTGTTGCAATTTGCACACCGTTTCCCTTGGGCCGGGCACTGTCCTTGATAGGGGTAGGACCCTCCGCACATGTAGCATGCTTGTGACGTTGCACACCAGACTTTACTCATTTTTTTATTTTTTTATTTTAAATTTAGATCCGTTACCAACATTTATCAATTACAGTTTCAGAATATGGTAGATCTATTACGCAATTAGCACACAAATTAACAATAAAACTTAACTTAGGTCTTGTCATTGTGCTTAAAGGTTATTCAGATGCGGTTGCTGGATGATCAAATTAACCATATGTTTTTAGTGGACTTGTGTGCCCCGGCTTAGTACTGTTCTTTCTCTGGGCTATGCAGTTATTTACTTTGGTGGGGGAGACCCAGTGTAGTGACAGTTTGTGGTGTGTGGGTCCCCTTGACGTTGGGTTCCTGTGCGGGGCACTAGATCCGTTCTACCTAATCACTATGGGTTACTTCTGGTGGAAGAGGTGGGCGTGGGAGCTCACTCTAGTTGTGCAATCTGTCTCGTCCTGCTTACTCGGGGTATGGAGATTAGTTAGATAAAATAATGTTTGTCTCGGGGTCACAATATGTGCCAGTTCATGGTGGTTTCTCATCGCTTTTGGCTTCTAGTCTGCTTATTAAAGTTTCCCAGACTGCGCTTCCTGTATGCTGTTGGCCCTCCCTTGCTGATTTCCGCAGTACCATTGACTCTGCGCTAGCCCATCTCAGTGTCATGCTGTGCCAGATTTTCAGATCTGGAGCTGTGGCCGATTTCCAGTTCATCGCTATCAGTCTTTTTACATCAGGTATGCTAGGTCTGTGAACTTATGTAGGTACTTATGTTTCTTATCTCTCTGTCTCAGACCCAGCCACAGGATTTAGGGTCCACTGTGAGTGCCAACCCCGTCAACTCCGACACCCTCTCCACCACTCCGCTCTATTCCCTCTGCACCGGTCACATTCCCAAACCATGTGGTAGAAGTGTGCCAGTGGGGCCTTACACCTTGGGCAGGTTGGGTCCGAGCTGGGGAGCATACGTTTAATCCTGGCAGGTGAGAGGTACGTTTGATGTGTGTAGTTAAATTACGTGTAGCGGAATCTGGGGTTTCTCGATACCCCCTTTGTTTGTTGTAAAGCGTTCGGCCACTCCTCTTGCGAAATTGGGTTTGGAAGAACAGCATTCCACCTTATCCTTGCATTCTCCAGGTTGGGTGCAGGGTATTTATTCAGGGTTTTATATAGATTCGACATGAATTTTGTCTGGCTGTCATATTGCAGCATGTGGTGCAGTGTGGGGGAGATCATTGGTTCTTAGTTTCCTGCCACCCACGTCTTTTTGATGGAATGGCATATGGCATAATATGTCATAAATTGCCCAGGATTTACTGAAGTGAGGTCCTGTACTGATTCAAAAGACATTAATTTACCTTCCTCAAAGCAGTCTCCTACCGTCTCTATGCCCGCCTCTGTCCAGGCCGTTAACAAGTGTTTTCTGTCCCCTCTTTCCCAGCCAGAGACCATACCTAACTGAAGGAGCAGCGAGTAGGGGAGCACGCTACGGACATTCTGGATATATCTCTTCTAGCATGCATGCGCCACTAGCATAAGCGGTTTGTCAGTCGCCCCCTTCAGAGTCTTGGTTGCCAGCCAAGTGACCAAGGGTGTACCGCGCAACTCGTCAGTACCCATGCCGACTCCGCCAGCGTGGGTCTGTGCATCCAGCTCAGTATCCACTGTAGCTGTGCAGCCGCGTAATAACGTTCAGAATTAGGGGCACCCAAGCCGTCCGCATTCACTGGGCGCTGCAGTGTAGTGAGTGCGACGTTCGCTCTACCCCCCAAATGAGCTGCAGCAAGGTTCTGTTCAAATCCCGGAAGAAACTCCTGGGGATCAGGAGCGGCAGTGCCGCAAAGTAATATAGAAGCCTGGGTAATATTAGCATGTTTGCTATCGCCACTCTGCCCATCGGTGACAGTGGTAGTTTACTTCAGAAACATAATGACCGTTTTATGGAAGCCAATGCTCTCCCCAAGTTTCCGTCTCTGAGATCCTCTGGTCTGTGATATATTTGCACCCCCAGGTATTTGAATGAGCCAAAGAACCATTTCAGGTGCCCAGTCGGGGAAGTTTCTCTGCTTGACAGGGGCCGTATGGTCAAGGGGAACACGCACGATTTTTCCCAATTCACCACCAGTCCTGACATCTCTCCAAATTCGGTCAGGAGAGAAATTACTAGTGGAATCGTCTTGCTTCCCTTCCGCACGTATATTAAGGCGTCGTCTGTATATAAAGATGGTATGTCCCATTCCTGAGTATACCCCAGCTGTCCTCCATTGTCCGCAGGCGGGTCGCCAATGGTTCCATTGCTATTGCGAATAGCAAGGGAGACAGGGGGCATCCCTGTCTGGTGCCTCTAGCAATCGGGATGCTATCAGATACGACTCCCCCCGTTTTCATGCAAGCTTGTGGGTTAGAGTACAATGGCCCTCATTCTGACCCTGGCGGTCGGCGGAGAGACGGCGGTCGGACCGCGAACAGACCGGCGGTATTAAAAATGGCATTCTGACCGCGGCGGTCCCCGCCGCGACCGACCGCTACTTCTCCACTCCGACCGCCACGGCGGTCATGACCGCGGGGCTGGAGTTTGCGCACTCCGGCCCGGCGGTCGTCCCAAGACCGCCAAGGGTATTATGACCCTGCCTACCGCCGCGGTTTCTTGTGGGCGGGAACCGCCGTGCGAACCATGGCGGTAAGCACTATCGGGGCCAGGGAATTCCTTCCCTGGCACTGATAGGGGTCTCCCCCACCCCCCACTACCCACCCGAGTCCTCCCCCCACACCCTCCACCCCCCTGCCACCCCCCAGAGGTGGTACGAACCCCCTCCCCACCCCCACCCCGACATGCACATACATGTACCCCGACATGCACACACTCCCAACATGCACATATACACACCCCCTACACACACATACACAACGGGGACACATACCCGCACACATACATGCCGACATGCGCACCTGCCGAACAGCACACATTACCCATAGACACAGCAGCACCCCCCGCCCGCATACACGCACTCACACACCCCCTCTACACACTCACACGCACACCCCCATGCACGCACACATCACACAACACCCCCCCACCCCCTCCCCTCACGGACGATCAACTTACCTTGTGCGTTGGTCCTCCGGGAGGCGACGGGAGCCATAGGGACGTGACCGCCAACAGAAGACCGCCAACAGAAGACCGCCAGACAGAAATGTGGGTCGTAATTCTGTGGGCGGTGTTCTGCTGGCGTGGCGGTGGAGGTTGACCAGTCTCCACTTTCCCGCCGACCGCCAGTGTGGCTGCTGGCGGTTTTCCGGCGGAACGCTCCCAGCGGTCAGAATGCGCACAGCGGCACACCGCCGCGGTCGGCGGTCTTCACCGCGGCGGTAACTCAGCGGTCTTGCGAAAAGACCGCCAAGGTCAGAATGAGGGCCAATGTCTGCACCCATTGTATATAATTAGGGCTGATTCCCATTTTCCACATAGTGGCGAATAAGAAGTCCCACCCTAGTGTGTCAAATGCCTTCTCGATGTCTAGTGAAAGCACCATTTCCTCGTACGCCTCCGGTGGAGTGCCCCCCAGCACTCCCAACAATCTGCGGATATTTAAAAAGGTGTTGCGTTTGGGGATGAAGCCATTTTGGTAGTCTTGTATCAAATTGTGAATGATGGGTGCTATCCTATTAGCCAATATTTTACCCAGGATTTTGCAGTCAGTATTTAAGAGTGAAAGTGGCCTGTAGGATTTAACATCCGTGGGGTCCCGCCCCTGCTTGGGTAGGACCACTATCATTGCTTCTCTCTGCGTGGGGGGTAATGCATTATGGTTCCAAGCCTCCTCAAATACTTTCAGCAGATGAGGCTTTAAATGCTTTGAGTACTTCGCATAGTATTCTAGTGGAAGGCATTCTATTCCAGGCGCTTTTTTCCTGGGCATCTGTGTTTGTACTACGTTTCCGCTGCGCTCAGAGGGGCCTCTAGTTTCTCTCCATCTTCCTGTGATAGTTGTGCCAATTGAGATCCTGCAAGAAAGAATGCAAGCTGTGCGGGTGTACAGACCGCTCATTTGGCATAGAGGTTCGTATAATATTCCCTGAACGCCCCATTTATCTTTGCTTGTGTGGTGACTGTCTCGCCGTCGTCTAGTTTTATAGCCCCTATTGGAGACTGCTGTCGGTCCTCCTTCAGGAGCCACGCCAGCAGCCTGCCTGATCTGTCTTCCTCCGACTGTAGCCGCATTAAATGATATTTGTGGTCGTGTCTACAAAGGTCTATATTTTAGACGCGCCTCTTTTAATGCGGTGTAGGGTACCTCCCTCCTTGCCACCGCTGTTTCAAATGCTCTCAGTTCCTTTTCTAAGTTGCTGATCTCCGAGTGTAGGGTACGCCTCACCCCCCAAGTGGACGACATGCAGTACCCCCTAACTACCACCTTATGCGCCTCCCACTCTGCCGCTCTTGAGCCCGCTGAGTCTGTGTTAATTTCCCAGTACTGCCTCAATGCTGTGTCCAGTCCCTCTGCGTATGCCTGATCTTGGAGTGCTTCTGGCTGTAGTCACCATGTAGGGATCACTGAGCGTCCTCTCCCCCATTTTAATATTGTTCTGAGCGTCCTCTCCCCCATTTTAATATCGTTCTGAGCGGTGAGTGGTCCGATAGTGTCTTAGCCAGGTATTCTGTCCCGTTAGTCAATGTGCATATATCCGCAGTGCCCCAGATTATATCTATTCTAGTGTGTACTTTGTGGGGTATTGAATAGAATGAGTATTCTCTCTGTTGGGGGTGTTTGCATGCGCCATAAGTCGTATAGTCTCATATCTTCCGCCCATGTCTGCAGAGGAGACTTAGCGCTTCTATTTGTTATACCTTTCTTGGGGGGGTTTGATCTGTCCAGCACTGCATTTGGTAAGCTGTAAAATCACCCCCCCATATGGCCGGGGCTGCGGGGTTTGCTAGTAGTGCCGGGGAGAGTGTACCCAGAAACCCCGCCAGTGCGTTGTTGGCGGCGTAGATCCCTATAATCGTTAAGTGTCTCCCATCTGGTTGTCCCTCTACTATTACGTATCTGCCCCCTTGGTCTAACTTATACGAGGTTCGGACAAACGGGGCGCCGCCTGCCATCCATATCAGTACTCCCCTAGCATATGCTGAATAGGCTGTGCCTGTTATCTGCCCACCCCATTTCCCGAGGATCTCCTGCTTATTGCAGGATAGCTATGTGAACTCTCTGGCGTCTGAGACGGGCGTGCACTTGCGCTCTTTTGCCTGGCGTGCCCATGCCCCTCACATCCCACGTGACTATTTCATATTGGTGTGTATGTACATTCGTGCGTTGGGACATGTATTGTTGTGTGGTGCAACTCTATAGTACTCATTCCGGATTGCGACTTCCTTCCGAGCTCCCCCCCATTTCGCCGGGTGCGTGTTTAAGACTGACATCCGCGGTGGTATACCCTGTCCACTGTGTTGACCTATAACATACAACTTAACTCCCTCCTCCTCTCCCCCATCCTAACTATTTCCCTTAACCAACTGCTATCATGCAGTAAACCACACCACACTCTACTATTTGGTGAAGCCTGTATCCGTACGAATACTTGTGGGGGAGCCATTTTAGGTGCCAGATGTGTCCCTTGTACGAAGCTCACATCCTTCCTCAGACCTAGTCTGCGTGTATGTATATGTGTGAGTGTGGGCGCTCCCGATATGTTAGCCCCCCCATTTCGTATGCACACAAATATTAATCAGGGATCAAAACAGGTAGGGATTAATCGTTCAAAAGATACTCTTTTTAACCAACATGGTGGCATTTCGGTTCCTGCTGCGGTCACACCTGTTCCCTAGCTGCATGCCACCCTGACAGGACAGAGAAGGCGGTCTTGTTGTTACCGTTCACAGTTCGTCTGCAGTTTTAGGGGTGACCTCCGGGCCCCTGAGCGCTTCTGTAATCGTGGAATCCGAGCTGGCCGAATCTGAGTCCGAGCCCACCAAGGGGCCCGTCTGGAATGTCTCTAAAGAGTTCTGCATGAGCAACGGGGTTTCTTTCAACACTTTTGGTCTTTCCTCCGCTGCCTGTCTCTCCGCGGGTTGACCCCTGGGGCGTCTGCTGGTGCGCTTCCTCGATGTGGAGGTCAGCCATTCCTCCTCTTCGTTCCCTCCTTCGTTAGTTTGCGCTATGCCTTTAGCGTGCATCCAGGTCCAGGTGTCTTCGGGGGAGGTGAACATGTGGGTGCGTTCTTCTGGAATTACTCTCAGTTTGGCAGAAAAGAGGAGAGCATATTTAATATTGTGCTCCCGAAGTTGTTGTTTAATCTTTTCATAGGAGTTTCGTTGTTTCTGTACCTCCTGTGTGTAGTCTGGGTAGGCATGGACCACTGAGCCCCTATGTCGGAATGGCCCTTTGCTGCGGAATTGCTACAGTATCAGGTCTCGGTCCCTATAGTTTAAGAATCTCACTATTAATGGTCTGGGTGGTTGACCCGGCAATGGCGGTCTTCCTGGGACTCTGTACGCCCTTTCGACAGAGAAGAACTTCGTGGGGGACCCACTCAGCACTTCTTTAATTAGCCATTGCTCTCTGAGTAGTTCCGAGCTCTCTTCTGGTGGTTTCTCAGGAAACCCTATGGAGCTAACATTATTACACCGGGATCTGCTTTCTGCTTCTTTGACACACCTCCATAGGATCTTCACCTCTGCGTCTAGATGCTGAATTTGTTTCTGGTTTTCCAAAACCATAGGGCTCGTCTTGCTCAGGGTATCTTCCGTCGTTTTCACTCTCTCTGTCAAGCTCCGATGGTCCACTCTGAGTAGGTTCAGATCCTGTGATACTGTGTCTATTCTGAGTTCTAGCGAGGATTTAGTGTCCATGATTGCCTGTAGCACTTTTTCCAATTGTAGAGAGTGGGATTGGAGTGTGCTCTCCAGTGACTGCAAGGTTGGGATTTGCTGTTGATCGCTGGGCGCTGGGCCAGACGCATTTTGTTCTTGGTTTTTGGTGGACTTGGACTTCCCAGCCATTGTTTTATCTTTTGAGTAACTCCCACAGCGAGGGGGGGAAACTTTATTGTGCGTTTCTTGAACGGCCGGGCGCCCCAAGGGCACTAGTTCTTCTTTCGGCGTGTATTGCCCTACTGAGGCCCCTATTCTCTGCCTGTGGGCCCTGTCTGTCAGACCTATCTATGGGACATTATGCTGGATAAATTGGATCGGTTTGGGGGGGTCCTGCTGCTAATGATTGGGTGCTCCGGTCCCGGGGTGCGTGTAGGTTCCCCCGCAGGGTGCCCACCCTGTATAGAGCCTTTGGGGTTCCAGGCGGCCCAGATGCCCGCAGTGATCCACCACAGACACCGCTCCTGCGCGTGTCCGTGGGCCCCCTCCAGCGTAGCCAGGGGAGCCTGCAGGGGGAGTCGGTGCTATCGAACGCAGCAGCTCAGGCGGGGGGGAAGCCTCCTGGTCAATTCACCCCCTCGCCTATTTTTTGCGTCCTTGTTGTTGCCCCCTTTTCACTTTTCATGTTTCACTTTCCCCTCGCTCCTGGGGGGGGGGGGAAGGCATTTATCTTCTCAATTGGGCGGTGGGGGGGGGGCTATCACCGATGTGTTCGGGTGCTGCACCCTTGGGTCGGGTGAGCGTCTGCAAATCCCATGCGGCTACGCAGCTGCCTCCTTTCTTCGCCCCTTGCGCCTGACGCCTTGTGCGTTCAACGCAGCCGGGCCGTCCCCGGCGCCTGGGCGCAGCACCACTGCACTGCCGCTCCCCCGTGCTCCGCTCCCCTCTCCTGCGCAGCACCGCTCGGTCCCCCGGTTCCGTGATCGGCCCCGGGACCGGTTGTGCACTTCAGGGCTCCAATCTCCCCATCGGGAGCGCCCTGCAGGATCGTTAATTCGGGCCCGAGTCGGAGCTCACTGCTCAGGCGTCCGACTCGGTCGCCATCTTGGCTCCTCCCACCAGACTTTACTCATGACTTCTTTTTATCCCCTGAGGCCGTGGTGACCACATTCACCGGTTCTGTCTTGATTGTTTTTTTGCAGGGCTGCCTCCATGTGAGCTCCCCGAGCCTTTGATAGCTCCTTGGATCTCCCCAGCGTGAGCATGTTGGCCATTGACATTCCCAGGATTTGTAAGATGTTCGCCCGAAGTTTGACAGAGTGCCAGCCTTGTATGAACTGGGCCCCAATTTCATCCTCGGCATCTGGTAGGGTGCAGGTGCTTGCCAGCTCCCACAATCTTGTGTAGAATGTGTATACTGATTCCTCCGAGTCTGACGTAGGAGGAACCTTTCATAATCTGGGTTGGCTAATGCCTCAAAATGGACTGTGAGTGCTCTCTTATGTGACTGGTACAAGAAAGGGGGTCCTTCTTCTGAGATGGACTTACTGATCTTTTGTATGGCCACACCTCCCAGATGTAACAGCATGGGACGGCGTCGATCATTGTCCCGGGCAACTGCTGCAAAGTACGTCTCCAGTCACTCCATCCATTCTTTCCACTTCGCTGCCTTGGCTGATGGTGGGCCATCGATTATGAAGGGTTCCAGTGTCAGTATGGACACCATTGTGCACCACCAGCAATGACCACACACTTCCCGATGATTAGTACCACACCTGACAGTCGCTCACCTGCGATATGGCCTTGTGCACTACCAACGACGTGCAGGGGCCACCCTGGGGGTCCCCAGCAGAGTAAGTAGCCTAGGTGAGGTCATACTTCTGGCAGAGAGTGTCCTTGGAAGCCACCACCAACGTTGCAGCCATCATTTACCTTTTTCGCCACTTTTGGGGCCCGATGAGGTATGAGTATCACAGCCTAAGCCTCCCTTCATCCACCAGGAGCTTTTTAGCCCAAAACCAGCCCCAGGTACTGCCTACCATATGGTAGACGTGTTGCAGGCCCCAGTAGGGAGAATCAGGCCTCCTATTGGCACGAGGAGCACAATGGGGGTGGGGCCAACGTGCTATGAAGGACGTGCGCTGAGCACCGTCCACAGGAAAAAGAAAAACGGTCAGGAAAGACTTCTCCGCCACCTGACAGGAGAAAATGGCACTCTGCTGTGCCTGACTTCAACGCTGCTGGTCGGGCGGCTCAGAGCACAGAACGGCCGCACCAGCCACGACACATCGCTGCTCAGAGGGTGGGGACACCAACCCTCATCACCAGTTTGTTGTGTTTCCCCACAGTTAGAATGACGCAGGAAACACTTGCAAGAAGTACTGAGCCCGCACACAGGTAGCGATTGTGGACCCGTGCGAAAACCTCGTTGTCCCCTTTTATTACCATTCCCCTTACGTCAGGGGTGTTCCATTTTAACTCCCCACGCAGAGGTAACAGCGGCCTTGATGGGGGAGGATCCCGTCCCAAATGTACCTGTCCATGCTGCAAACATAACAGTAACGAGGGCCTCAATGGCACAGTAAAGCCAAGGCAAACCATTAATACTAAAGTGCAGATGTGAAAGAAAGCCGGAGCTGAATCAATATTACATTTTGTTTTACTCTGATTTCATGCGATATTAGTACATCTAATAATTGACACGAAAAGATAAGAAAAGTTGGTGACCTGGACCTTTGCCCTTCCAGCCACACACAAGCAGCTGGAAAAAAGGCAGACCTTTACTCCCTTAGTCTTGTGAGTATGTTTGGAGTAGCTTTCTTTTTAGAAACTATCAAAACAATTGTGGGAGTGCTCCTGGGATTGTGCAATTTTAGAAGATTTCCGTGTGGACTCCTATGCGTAAATATTCCCACATACAGGTGTACATTTTGACAAAAGTATAGTTGGTCTTGAAAAATATTTAAATTTTGTATTTTTTCTTTACCGCATGGAAAGCATTTCACTATACTGTCATTGAGTTTGGGGATCTTTCATCCCATTTGCCATTGATTTAGGGGAAGATTCTATCATATTTGCTACTCAAAATGAGCATTAGCTTGCAACCATTTCTGCAAATGCTTGTTGATTACCCCAAAACCTTTGAGTTCCTGGGTGTTTCACTAGCTTCTACAAGTGAAGTCCTCCAGGAAGGTTCACATTAAAAATCCACCATTGTGCCACAATTCCTACTTGTGCTGATAAACTCCCACCTTTGTGAATCAGGGAAACAATCTGCTCTCCCAAATGGCTTTTACCTAACCTGAAACATTATCAAAACAATTCGGATGTGTCATGAAGTTGCATTTTTAGAGATTAGTGTGGTGTATTTGTGTTTACTTTTGTTTATTACGAGTATTAGAATTTCAAATAGAGTTTGTTTCCATGGTGATTTAGGCATTGACGGTTTTTCTCTGCCTGACCCTTTGGGATCAGCTTCTTCGTGTCTTCTTCCTTGTGGGCAGTGCTTAATTTGTGCTTGTTGTTTCTGGTGCAGGGCACCAGCACTTATTTTTGAGGGCCGGCACTTATTTCTGCTTCAAGAATTTACTGCGAGCAAAAGACACATATGGGAAAGACAGAGGAAGAGAAAAATGAAAAAGCGTCACAATGGGAGAAAGCAGAAAGCTGCAAGAGTGAGCTGAAGGGGCAGGGAGTGGCTGTAAATGGATTGAAGAGGCCCGAGATGGCTTCGGGATTAGGCTGCCTCATTATTCCGTGTTCGCACATTTAATTGCGAGGAGGGCTTTAGGCACCATCACGTTTTCATTTACAAACTAAGCACTGCTTGGGGGTCTGTTTATTTGTTGATGAAACTCATCTTGACCCTACTCTGTTTCATGTCATCTATAAGAGCCTCCTAGTATAGATTTTGCGATGGGAATGGCTACCAAACAGACACGCCAAGGAGTGCTGTATGCGGTGATGTTACGTTATTTACAAGAACGTTAGCAATGATGCCCTGTTTTCTGCAAAAAATTTAATTTACGTTTCTGGTGTTGCTTTCTGTGATCTCCTGAAGGTGTGAAGCACTGTGGAATTTTGGCCAGCTATTAACTTTTGTTGTTTCCTTCAGTTTGTGCCTTAGCAGTCCAAACTGCCAGCACAGTCTTAACGCTGCCAGTGCAAGCTTACTGCTTGTACTGGGAATACTTTGCTCGTGCTGTGGCCTGCTCATAGAACTCTCCATTCGTGCTGATTTTGCATGGGCTGTGCAGCATCAGCACACACTATCATGCAACATTACTCTCTCGCACCATGTGCATTGTTGAGCACTCCTTACAACCGCACATTCAGGCGTCATATCTGTACACGGTTGTGCTCAGCAGAAATTACTTTTCACAGCCATATATTGTGGGTGTGTGACCTCCTAATGTTAGGATAAGGTGACAGTATTAGGGCAGTGACATCTTCTACCCTCTGAGGTCGACTCAGATCTTTTAACTCAGACAGGAGTAATGAGATGATCAAATCAAACAATGAGAACCAATAGTCATCAACATTAACAATATGCATTGAGGAGTCAGTAATTTATACACACCATGACCTATGTGGTCATGAATCACCACATGAATTTAGTAAAGTTTAAACATTTATTGCCCTTAAATTGACAATACTAAGGTCACGTAAATGATGTGCAAAACCAACTGATAGCAATAGAGAAACAACACAGGCTATCCAAAGCTTCTGAAGACTCTCAATTGTATAAGTACAATTACCATTAAACACTCCAAAAGAATTATACAGAATAACAAGAGAATTATTTGGAAAATCACATCAGAATACATGAGTTGCGCAATTGAATCAATCACATTCAATTAATAAACATTTACACTAATTGTTGGATCAGACATCCTAACTACCAAATTTTAATTTGAAAAGCATGTGTGGGCTGGGCTTTGCCATATGCAAAAAATTTAAATGTAACTATGGCACTAATAAAAGATTATGCGGTTTTATTATCTAAGGGAAAACCTTAGAATACACATTGGTTATACCTCTCCTAAATGAGACAGCAGCTTGCACAGTCTTCATCAGCTGAGCACAGGAACAGCAGGTCTTCAGAGATCAGCATCAGGAACATGGAAAGGGAAAACAGTTCAGTAATGTTGTGCCTAATGTAACTGAACTGGAGCAGAACTGAAGAGACAGGAGCCGAACAGAATCAGACCGCACAGAAAGCTAAGCTAAACAGAAACTGACGGAACTGCAAAGAGCTGAATGAAAAACTAACTCTGAATGGAACTGAAAGGAAACTGTCTCTAAATGGAACTGACTTGCAACACCTAAAGCTTTGCTAAATTAAAGTCCCAAAAAGTTACTAGCTAAGCTTCTATTGGACAAGACTATGAGGTGGGTTAGTGCGCAGCCAATAAAAATTCACCTGGGCTTCAAATGTATCTTTCTCTGTTCTTTCTCCAAGATAGGGTCACATTTACATTCCTCTCCGATAGGCAGTCTCCGTGTAATAACTACATTATTAAAAACAGCAGCACCAAACATGACATTTAGGCAACCTTGCTTCTTTCCATGAACTAAAGTTCATAGTTAAAATTTGCAATTTTTATCACAAGTAAGTACAGAACGAGCAAGACAGCCTATCCTATCACATTGGTTGTCCTGCCTATCAGATTGCCTTTAATATTGGCCTTTTAGCAGTGACATTATTTCCTTTGCCATTCATTTCTTATTTTTTCTAGAGTGTTGTTTGCTAGTCAATTAGCTGTCCAGTTTATTTCTCTAGAGCTCAAGGATTACTTTTGACAATATCTGTATTTCTTATTATTTGCCATGGCTCACTCTTCTTTATTCAATCAGCCTAATGTATTTTTACAAAACACTGGCAAACCTTTTGTAAAGTAGGAGCAGTGATTTTGAAAATTATCTTGTTGCTATTGATGGTAAGGAATGCCCAAGTGAAAGGAAAAATGAATTACTACTCAGTTTATTGGAAGATATTGGCAAGGAAGTTTTTGATACTTTTCCTGAAGTTGATCCAACTGTATGGCAATTTGTGCAGTGGGGTGAGGCTAAAGAAGCAGTTGCTTATTTGGAGCAACGTTTCATGGCGGAACCTAGTGTCATGATTGAAAGGCAAAGTTTTGTCAAGAGGAAACAGGCTGCCCCTGAAACTATGGAACAATATATTTCAGCTCTGAGGATTTTGTTTGTAAATGTGAGTTTGGCAGCAACATTGATAGTCATTTGTGGGATCAATTTGTGTTTAACTGTGTGTGCAAGAAAATTCAGGAGCGACCACTCACTTCTAGTAATCCCACACTCAAAGGAGTTCTGAATATTGGTAAAAGCTAGTCGGGATGTAATCCAAAAGCGACAGTTCAATGCTGTTGTGGATAAGGATAAAGTTAACAAATCTATGGTAAAAAAAAGTACTTATCCTGTTATCTTTGTGGTTCCAAAAGTCATTTGGAAATTCTACTGTATGAATGGCTATTGGGAAATGTTGTGTGAAATGTAAAAAAAAGTCAGAAACTTCCAAGCTGTGTGCAAGAGTGTGCAAATTCCTACTGCAAAGGTTAATTTTATGAAAGAGATGAACATGGAAAAAGTCAATACTGTTGTTTTGACCATTGAGGATTATACAAGTATAGTACCTGCATTTAAGGCTCTGCTTGGGTTGGTTCACATTGGGCAAATTGCCCTTGATATTATGGCTGATTATGGGTCACCTATTACTATATTTTCCAACACTAATTTCAGTGACAAGGGCATGATGTTAAATTGATCCCTACAATCCTAAGGCCTTTTGGGATCAGGATATTACCATGTTGTGTTATTTTAATGATTCTCTAAAGTTTAAGGATCATACTATATTCACATAAATATTTGTGGCAATAAAGGGTTTCAATATTATGGGATGGTTTGATCTTGGCAGATTTGAAATCATACTTAAACCAAGTACTGATGAACCTATTTGTCTGGGAGAGATGCCTGTGTTTAATATACAGTGTGAAAGTTCAAATATTAGTGTTCTTCTTGACAAGTATAAAGATTTCCCTTCTTCCAGAGTGGGTTGCGTTAAAGGTTTCTACCATTGTATCAAATTGAAAAGGGATGTCAATCTTGTTAAGCACAAAGAGAGACCTGTGCCTCTTAGCGTCAGGGTGGATTTAAAACATTTGTTGGATGTGCAAAGATAAGATCATTGAACTGACAGATTCCTCTGAGTTGATGTCTGTGTTGCCATTGCAATAAAGAAGACTGAAAGCATTTTGTTTATGTGCTGATCTTCGTTCCTTAAGTAAAAACATTGCAGTAGACCGCCATCTTCTTCCTCATTTTCGAAATGTATAATCTGCGGTGGGAAGCTCAAAATGTTTTTCCTACCATTGATTTGAAATCATCATATTATCAGGTGAAATTGTTAGAAACATCTAAGGATCTCACAACATTTGTCACACCTTTCGGTGCCTTTTGATATCTAACATTACCCTTTGGTTTGGCGTCTTCCGGCAGTTTTTTTCACAAGCTAATGGACATACTATTTAGAGGTGTCAAAGGCGTGCACACCTTTCACAATGATATACTGGTATTTGCAAAAACTGTTGATGAAAACAATATTATTTTGGAAACAATATTGAGTGTTTTGATGGATAAGAGTATGACTGTATCCTGTGAGAAATTTAATTTGTTACAGACTCAGGTGGATTACTTGGGTCATACAATTTCTGCTGGTGGTATCAAACCTAAAACTGATATACTGAAGGCAAATAAATAAGTTCCTCAACCCATGAACAGATTCACTGAGATCTTTTTTGGGTCTCAGTGAATACTATGCACGTTTGTGAGGAAATTGTTGCTCAAGAAAGCAGTGTTTGAGTGGGGTAAGAAGCAGGATGAAGCTTTTCAGAAAGTGTGTGAGCTTATAGTGAATACTCTTAGTTTGTGACCTTTTGATAGTAGCTCCAAATGTAGTGACATTGTGGATACCAGTTCAATTGGTCTTGGAGCAGTGCTGACACAGTGGCTTGGTGATCTTGAGAATACTGTTGGTTTTGTACCTTGCATTTCAAAGGGTGCTGAGCTACATTGCAGTACAATTAAGGATGAAGCTTTGGAATATGCCTGGGCATCGAACAATTTAGAAAATTTTTGTGGGCCTGCAGATTTTCAATTATTACTGATCATAAGCATCTGCTGTACATGTTGGTCGCTAATGGGGAAGGTAAAGCTTCATTGAGGTTGGTCAAGTTGATGTCTGGGCTTCAAGAATTTTCAATCGATGTTAAACATTTCCAGGTGGAAGGAATGTAAGGGCAGACTGTCTATCTTTTCTTCAGATTTATAGTTGAAGGATGGTTGTGCGAAATCTGTCGACAAATCGGTTGTACCTTTCCAGCAGGTTGCTGATGAATTGACTGAGGAGAATAGTACGGTAACTAAATAAGGATGTTTTATTTCCCCAGTGTTGTTAAAAGAGAAACCCATAGGTATTGCTTATAGTGGACATCCTGGCATGACAGGAACTAAAAATTGTTGAGGAAATGTTATTGGCCTTCCATGAATTTGTATTTTGAAAATGTTGTGAACAGATGTCAACAATATTTCTTGTCTGATAAACATTGGAAAGCGATTACCCTAGACCATTAATGTGAATCATTTGCGAGATAGACAATGACATAAATTGGCTATTGACCTTGCAGTTCGATGTCATTTATTATTTGCGAACATTAACTTTTTATTCATGTTGACAGATTATTTCTCAAAATAAGTATCGCTAAAACCAATAATGTAATTTATCTTTTAAAGGATGTTTTCAATTTGGAGGAAGTACCAAAAATTCTGGTGTCCGACAATGGTACACGATTTGTGTCTGACAAGATGGTTTACTTTCTGAAGTTTCCTGGTATTATTCAACAGAAAACTCCTTTGTATTTTATATCTGCTAGTGGTTTGGTGGAACTTAGAAATAGAATTTTAAAGGTGGGCATACAGACTACTTTGGCTTCTCATTCCGATGTGAAAGATTGGTTGAGATAAAAAAGTATGGACATATTTATGTACTCCACATTCTACAATGGGAGTTTCCCCTTTTGTGTTAATGAGAGGTTGTGAACCTTATATCAGATTTACCTCAGCTTGGGTTAAGGTAATTTACTGTGAATCACCATTACTGAGTGAAGTATGCCAGTGCGTTGAGAAACTACAAGAACGTTCACAAGAGTACTGTAATCATGTGAGAAGAGGAGTTGGTAAGAATCTATGGGGGTCATTCTGACCTCGGCGGTAAAAGGCGCTTACCGCCGGTCAGAAGACCGCCATAACACCGCTGCGGCCGCGGTAAACCGCCACGGTCATTCTGACCCGCAACTGGCAAACCGCCAAATACCCGACATCCACAAAAGTCCGCCACACCAAAGGTCAGCGAAAAACTGGCGATGACCAAACCTCCACCGTCACGCCAACAGAAAAACGCCCCTGCCATTACGACCCACGAATCCACGCGGCGGTCTTTCAACCGCGGTATTCCATTGGCGGTACACACCGCCGCACTCAAAATACACACACCCTTACAAAACACAACCACATTGGACAATTTGAAACACACACACCTGATACACATACAAACAACACTCCCACACACCCAATACAATATAAAACACACACCCACATCACCCACAAACCCCTTTGGAAAAAAAAATCGACAGAAAGCCAGAGATAGACAGCACTGCTTAGACAACACCATCACACAGAGGCAAACCACACCATCACCCACACAATATCCACGCATAAAACACCACACATCACCACACTCACCACACTCTACAACACATACACATAAGTCAAATCTTAACTACTTCTTCCCACCCCCACCCCACCCCACCTGCATGCCAGCACATACCCCCACCCTCACCCCCACCCCCATCACACCTACTCCCTGCAAATGGCTCACCATCACAACCCACCCATCCCAACACCAAGACCTGCATGCGTCCACAAAGCATGGACACCCATCACCAAAGCATGCCCACTGCACATACACATCACCACCACAAGCCACCCTCACAAAAGCCCCCACACAGGAATGCCAGCACTGGGGTACACGGGCACCCACCCATTGACCGATATGGAACATACTGAAGCAATGACCATACCTCTATACCCCTGCAGGACGCGAACGCCACCACACCGCCCAGGAGGGTCCAGAAATATCCATCCCACCCCCAGAAGAGGCCCCCAGTGATGACAGCAGCTCTGTCTCCCTGGACCCAGATGACCAGCCCGGACCATCGGGAACCTCGGGACAGTCGGTTCCCCTCACACAGCCACAGGCCACAGCAGACCCAACCCCCTCTGGGAACACCAGCACAGCTCCCACCCAGCGGGCCCATGCCTCTGTCTCCAGGACACGTCAATCAGCGGTGTGTCCACCACTACAGGGCACCCAGGTTAACCCACCACCCCAACAACAACAGGGACCTGGGGGCAGTGGTAGTGCCAGGGGACAGAGGCACCTGGAAACAGGGGAACTGGGAGGGCTGCTGTGCAACAGGGGGGGGGACAGGCCCAGGGAACCCACTCTCCATGAAGCCCTCTCCTCCATCATGGGAGCATACCACCACTCCCAGGAGATGATGGCGACGGTACTGGCCAGGTTCCAGGAGATCCAGGTCATGCAGGAGCAACAGTACATGGGGTTCAGGGAAGAACTTAGAAGCATCAGTTCCGCAATGGGCACCATCGTAGGGGCACTCAACCTGATTGTCACCACATTGCAGGACCATGTGGCACCACAAAGGGCCCCTGACACTAGCATGGACCAAGAACAGGCAACCACCTCCTCCGGCGCTAGTGGACAGGAGGCCCCCACACAACAACAGGCCACCAGAACCCCACCTCCTGCAGAAGAAGAACCACCCCGCAAGCGGGGCCTGAGATCTCGTAAGAAGACAGAGTAGGATGTCAAGACCCCCGCCAGCTAAGGATACCCCCCGATGTCATCCCACTGTCCCACATTGTCACCCTGTCCAACCTTTAACTGCTCCTGCTCCACCTTCCACAGGCATATGGACAATGCACCTGTGAGACTGAAAAGCTGGACTCTGCCATGGACATTCCTCCACCATCACCCATCACCGATTTCCCACCATGTCCCTAAATTCAGCATTTTAATAAAAACACTTAGTGCACAAAAACAAACTGGAGTCTGCCTATATTGTGAACAAATGTATTGAACTTTATGCTGCCAAAATGTCCAGTTACACAGTGATGAAAACATACCAATGTCATACAGCTGTAGTCCATGGGGAAACAAAGCAGAGGTCAATTTGGAAGGGAAAGTCACAACTCAGTTAACATACATTGGGGGAATAGGCCAGACAGTAGAGAGGCAGGAGACTGTAAGTAATTGTAAAATGCCGGTGTTGAATCTTACCTGTGTGTTATTGAAAATACTGTAGTATCACTGTGTCCCTGTTGTCTGTGTCGTCCCCGTCGTCTTCCTCCTCTTCACTCTCCACAGGTTCCACCGCTGCCACAACACCACCATCTGGACCATCCTCCTGCAGGAAAGGCACCTGGCGTCGCAAAGCCAGGTTGTGAAGCATACAGCAGGCCACGATGATATGACACACCTTCTTTGGTGAGTACATTAGGGATCCACCTGTCATATGCAGGCACCTAAACCTGGCCTTCAGGAGGCCGAAGGTCCGCTCGATCACCCTCCTAGTATGCCCATGGGCCTCATTGTACCGTTCCTCTGCCCTTGTCCTGGGATTCCTCACTGGGGTCAGTAGCCACAACAGGTTGGGGTAACCAGAGTCACCTATTAGCCACATACAGTGTCTCTGAAGTAGTTCCATCACGTAAGGGATGCTGCTATTTCGCATGATGTACGCGTCATGCACTGACCCCGGGTACTTGGCATTTACATGGGAGATGTACTGGTCTGCCAAACAGACCACCTGGACATTCATCGAATGATAACTTTTTCTGTTCCTGTACACCTGTTCACTTCCTCTGGGGGGTACCAAAGCCACATGGGTCCCATCAATGGCACCAATGACGTTGGGAATATGTCCAAGGGTATAGAAATCACCCTTCACTGTAGCCAATTCCTCCACCTCAGGGAAAACAATGTAGCTCCGCATGTATTTCATCAGGGCAGACAACACTCTGGATAAAACCTTAGAAAACATAGGCTGAGACATCCTAGATGAAATGGCCACTGTTGTTTGGAATGATCCACTAGCCAAAAAATGGAGTACTGACAGAACCTGCACTAGAGGGGGAATCCCTGTGGGTTGGCGGATGGGTGACATCAGGTCTGGCTCCAGCTGGGCACACAGTTCCTGTCGACAGGTCCACCAGCGGTCTGTACACGGGAACAGCCCTCCATCTCCTCACAAGTCCCTGTGGACGGTGCCTACGAAGGACAACATGGAGCACAGAGTCAATCAAACCACAGGTACGTTCACACAGCTTGCACTGTACACGATTCTCTATGAATTGAATGGCTTGTATGAGTGGCAATGCAAGGCCTAGGCCTGTGTGACGCAGTAGAAATTAAGCCATGTGGGCCTTTGAAATGGCTGCTGCCTGACCTGTGAAGTGTGACAATGTGATGTGAGGTCATTGCGCTGGCGTGGCACACCGTGGCGGTAGGCGGTCGAAGACCGCGGTGCAAAGCCGCATTGGTTAACATTGAACCCTATGTGTTTCAGGAGCCAATGAGGATGTGCGCCGGCGGTCGCGGTACGCACCGCCGTGTTACGCACCGCCGCGGCCGTGACTGCCATTTTCTATCTGCTTAATCACTCGAGACCTGATCATCCACAGGAGAGGACCTATACTGCAAGTGCTGCTGTGACCTCGGTCTGGAAGTGACAATGGCTGCTGCGACTGGGGAAAGGGCCCCTGCCTTCATTTCAGAAGAGTTGGAGACACTTGTGGATGGGGTCCTCCCCCAGTATGCGCTACTCTACGGTCCTCCAGACCAACAGGTGAGTACACTGGGACCATGCTTAGTGGGCAATGCCTGGGTTGAGTGGGGTGAATGAACGATGGTGGGGAGGGGAGCGAATGAGGAATGCATCGCACGACAGATGAGAGCATGTGCCACATGGCAAGCTTGGGGAGGGGGGGCCACTCACATCGACCATGCAGAAAAGTGATGATGTTTCTTTTCCCACCCTGTGCATGTCACATAGGTCAGCGCCCATCAGAAGATCGACATTTGGCGTGCCATCGCCAAGGACGTCCGGGCCCTGGGGGTCCACAACAGACGGGGCACCCACTGCCGCAAGAGGTGGGAGGACATCCGCCGCGGGAGCAGAAAGACCGCCGAGGCTCTGCTGGGGATGGCCTCCCAACCTAGGAGGGGTGTCACACAGCAATTGACCCCCCTGATGTCCCGGATCCTGGCGGTGGCCTACCCCGATTTGGATGGGCGCGTGAGGACATCACAGCAGACACAAGGGGGTGAGTACCAGCACATTCTGCTATCTTTGCGCGCAGTGGAGGTGCCTGGGTGGGGGAGGAGGGCTGTGGGTATCCCTAGACCAGGGCGATTTCTGTAGGCTAGTCCCACCCGTAAGGCATGGCCCTGTGCCCCCGCCCCCCACCTCTGTAGGGTGCCTAGTACAGCTATTCATGGCCCTGTGTCATCTATGTGGGCAGTTGTCGTCCATAGACTTGTAGGCCATGTCCCACTGATTGAGTAGTGTACCCCAAGTGCGCGGCGTAGTGCAGTGGGCTTCTGTGTCTGTCCTCTCCGCCAACGGTGTCGCCAATGCATGCACTCAACATGTCTTTATTTGTTCTCCCCCCCCTTTTTTTGGTCTTCCTGTTCATGTGTGCATTAGCATCATCAGGCGGAGAAGTGGCATTGGCGCACGAGGGAGCTGCATCTCACATGGCCCCGGAGGGCCATGCAACCGACTCCGAGTTCACCAGTGAGACGGAGGGCGAGGGGAGCTCCACAACGGGGACCCGTGGAGACGTCAGCGACACCGACACGTCCTCGGAAGGGAGCTCCCTTGTGGTGGCGGCAACATCCGTGCCCACCGCTACAACAGGTACAGCCGCCACCCAGTGCACCAGCTCCGCCCTCCCAGCAGCCCCTCAGCGTTCGCCCCGTGCCCGCTCGGCCAGGAAGCCGGCCATCTCCTTCGCCCCAGGCACCTCAGGCCCTGCCCCAGTTACCCCTGCTGCCCTCAGTGAGGAGGTCATTTACCTCCTGAGGACCATCATTGTTGGGCAGTCTACCCTTTTGAATGCCATCCAGGGTGTAGAAAGGGAGGTGCATCGGAGCAATGCATACCTGGAGGGCATTCATTCGGGTCAGGCTGCCCATCAGCGATCGTTCAACGCTCTGGCCTCAGCAGTGACGGCAGCCATTGTCCCTGTCTCCAGCCTCCCTCCTCCAACTCCCTCCACCCAGTCCCACTCCCCTGTTCCTCTGCCTATCCCAGCCACACCTACAGACCAGCCTGCACGCACCTCAACACCCAAGGGCAGCTCATCCAGACATAAGCACCACAGATCACACAAGCATTCACCCAAGCAACATCCACATGCAGACATGCCAACAGCCACTGCCTCCTCTGTGTCCCCCTCCTCCTCGTCTCCCTCCTCCCTCCTTGTGATGTCTCCACTCACACCTGCATGCACACCACCATCAGCCAGTACGTCCATCACCAGCACACCCTCCAGTACAGTCCGCACACGTGCAGTCACCACCACCACTGCCATTTACACGTCCCCTGTGTCCTCTCCCAGTGTGACTGTCACCCCCTCTTCCAAACCACATAAACGCAGGCAGCCACCCACCCAACAGCCATCCACCTCACGACAGCCTCCGTCACAAGCACCTGCACCCAAAGACAGCACACTTGACTCTCCTACAACCACATCCTCTTCCTCCACTCCCATACCCACTACACCTACCCGTCCCTCTCTTTCAAAATTGCTTTTCCTTTCCAACCTTGACCTCTTTCCAACAACTGACCCACCCCCTCCACCTCGTAAGAGTCCAAACAGCACCTCAGCCACCACAAGCCCTGCATCTACTAGGACCATAGTTCAGGGCTATTGGAGTCCACCAGCTCCTAGGGCAGGAACATCGGCCAGCAGCAAGGGGACAGCCAGCCCACCCCCTGGGAAGAGGACCAAAAAAGTCAAGGCCCGGCGCGACAGGCCTGAGACGGCTGCTCCCAAGGACACTAGCCTTGCCCCGTCACCTGGCACATCCACAAAGGGAGGCAAGGGCCCCAGAGATTCTGCGAAGGAGGGCAAGGGCAGCAGAGCGGACAAGTCCGGCAGCAGGTGAGCTGCCCAGGAGGGCCCCACCAGCCCCATTGCGGGTGTGACGGAGGACACCCACAGGCCCAGAACTCCAGCACAGGAGGGCCCCGCAAGCGAAAGGTCGGATGGCGACTGAGCGGGACATATTGGCCAGCTCTGGTTCCCTAGAGACACTAGACAAGTACCGCTGAACAGGGCCCGCCGTGAGAAGCACCGCTGAACAGGGCCCCACCAAGACAAGCACCGCTGAACAGGGCCCGCCGTGAGAAGGGCCCCGCCAAGACAAGCACCGCTGAACAGGGCCCGCCGTGAGAAGCACCGCTGAACAGGGCCCCGCCAAGACAAGCACCGCTGAACAGGTCCCCACCAAGACAAGCACCGCTGAACAGGGCCTGCCGTGAGAAGCACCGCTGAACAGGGCCCGCCGTGAGAAGCACCGCTGAACAGGGCCCCGCCAAGACAAGCACCGCTGAACAGGCCCCGCCAAGACAAGCACCGCTGAACAGGGCCCGCCGTGAGAAGCACCGCTGAACAGGGCCCGCCGTGAGAAGCACCGCTGAACAGTGCCCACCGTGAGAAGCACCACTGAACAGGGCCCCGCCAAGACAAGCACCGCTGAACAGGGCCCCGCCAAGACAAGCAGCGCTGAACAGGGCCCGCTGTGAGAAGCACCGCTGAACAGTGCCCACCGTGAGAAGCACCACTGAACAGGGCCCCGCCAAGACAAGCACCGCTGAACAGGGCCCCGCCAAGACAAGCAGCGCTGAACAGGGCCCGCTGTGAGAAGCACCGCTGAACAGGGCCCTTCAAGACAAGCACCGCTGAACTGGGCCCTTCCTGTCAAGCACCGCTCCGCTGGGCACCGCCGTCTCTGAACTGCTCTGCTGGGCCCTTCCTCTCAAGCACCGCTCCGCTGGGCCCTTCATCTCAAGCACAGCTCCGCTGGGCCTTTCATCTCAAGCACCGCTCCGCTGGGCCCTTCATCTCAAGCACCGCTCCGCTGGGCACTGTCATCTCTGAACTGCTCTGCTGGGCCCTTCCTCTCAAGCACCGCTCCGCTGGGCCCTTCATCTCAAGCACCGCTCCGCTGGGCACCGCCGTCTCTGAACTGCTCTGCTGGGCCCTTCCTCTCAAGCACCGCTCCGCTGGGCCCTTCATCTCAAGCACCGCTCCGCTGGGCACGTCCGTCTCTGAACTGCTCTGCTGGGCCCTTCCTGTCAAGCACCGCTCCGCTGGGCCCTTCCTCTCAAGCACCGCTCCGCTGGGCCCTTCATCTCAAGCACCGCTGGCCCATTGGCAGGGCCGGATCTGTGTTGGGCAGGGCTTCACGAAGCACTCTGGCCACCATGCCTCCTCCATAACCAGTGGAGTCTGTAATCCACCTGATGGACTGTGGCTTTGCACTTCCCAGGATGTAACAGTGGTCAACCCACCCACGGTTTAGACTTGAGAGACTGTGGCTTTGCACTCCCCAGGATGCAGCAGTGGGCAATCCACCCACTGTTTAGACTTGTGAGACTGTGGCTTGGCACTCCCCAGGATGCAGCAGTGGGCAATCCACCCACTGTAGAGACTTGAGAGACTGTGGCTTTGCACTCCCCAGGATGGTACAGTGGGCATGGAGGCCCCTCGTGGATGTGGCGTCGTGGACTCATGTGGCTGAGTTCCCCCCCTTCCCTTCCCCCTGAGGTGCCTGCAGTTTTATTATCTGATGCCCCAGCAGTGTTCTCTCCAATGGAATCGGGTCTCGTGTGTGGGCTTTGCCCATGTGTTGATGCACATTGGCCCACGGACAATGGAAGGTTGCCAAAATGTGCCGGACTTTTGCCATATGTATATATTGTTAATGATGTTATTTGTTTTATTTATATATTTCACATTTCACATTACTTAAAATTTGCTATAATATACTTCAATTTTAATGATCATTTTATTTTGTCTTTGCATTATTCCGTGGGGTTTGGGGGGTGTCACTCTGACTTGTTGCTCTGCATTGGTGTGTAGTATTTGGGGGGGGGTGGGGGGTGAGTGTATCGCGTATGTGTGTGCCCGTAACTTTTCCTCCTCCCCCCTCCCCTGTGTCGTAGGTGCAGTACTCACCGTTGTCGTCTGCACCGACGTTCGTGCTCCTGGTAGAGGAGCAGGTAGACAATAGCTGGTAGGATGTTTAATTCGGGTTCCATGCTGTCCTGATTCCTCGTGGAGTGTATAGAGGTGAGCGTTTTCCCGTTCGTAGTCTGTTTCCGCCGTGTTTTTATCAGCGGGGCTCCCGCCCCGGAAAAGGTGGCGGATTGGTGAGTTGTGATAGGGTGGGCGGTACATTGTCTGCCGCCTGCCTGTTGGCGGTGACCGCCGCGCTGTTTGTTTGTCCCGCCGTGGCGGTCGGAGTGTTAAAGTGGCGGGCTGTGTTGGCGGTTCCCGCCAGGGTCAGAATTCCATTTTTTTGACCACCTGCCTGTTGGCGGGTTGGCTGCCGCTTTAACACCGACCGCCAGGGTTGGAATGACCACCTATGTGTTGATGATTGGGTTCTCATTAAAAAACATGCCATGTTCAGAAGGGTGAATCTAAGTTTTCAAAACCAATACAAGTGGTGTGTGTTCCTAGGAGCGTTGTCTTGTTGAGTGAATGATGGAACAAAGGGTCTGTTGTAAATATCAGTTCTGATCAGAAAAATATTTTAATCAAATGTTTGCATTCCTCATTGAGTAATAGTTGGTTTGACACAAATGTGAGCAACTTGAATGAGGTGAATGGGAATTTGGCTGATTTGGGCTCTTCTCTTCATAGCAACCAGAACGGAGATATTAATATTATGATTCAGTGTTACAGGACTGGTAATGTGGAAATTGATGCTTCTGTTTCTACAGAATTGGAAGGTTCTAACAATGTGAGAAATGATAAAGCTAGAAATGTTAAATTGCCAGTTAAATTTAAGCCTCTGGCCATCATTATGACTTTGGCGGTCTTCCATGAAGACCACCAAAGCCACGGGCACCTTCTGCCCACCATATTGCGGGTACTGCTGGATTTCCGCCACACTTTGGGTGGAAATCCAGCAGTAGTCGTGCTGGTGGGCGGGGGCTCCTAGGCGGTTCAACCACCGGCCCGCCCCAACAGTAAGACATCAGCCACCGTATTATGTGCAATAATACGGTCTACGGTGTCCTGATGGCAGGGCGCTGCCGACAGTGGAAGCACCGATTCCCCGCAGGATGACCTCCTCCCCAGACCAGGTAAGTTGATCGTCCGACAGGGGAGGGTGGGTGGTAGGGTGGGGGGTGGTGTGTGTACGTGTAATGAGTGTGTGGTATCTGCGTTTGTGCATGAATGTGTGTATGCGTGGTTGTATACATGTCTGAATATAGAAGTGAGTGCGTGTATGCATGTAAGTGTGTTTGCATGTGTGTATGTGAGTATGAGTGTTGTGGATGAATACGTCTTTGCATGTGAGTGTAAGAGTGCGTGTGTGGATGGGTGTGAGATTGCATGTTTGTCTGTGTGTGAGTGTGCAGTTAAGAGTACTAATACAACCCCGGTTTACTTCCACACATCTATGTGATACCAGTGAGGACAGCAGTACATGATCAGCAGCATCCTGTTCTCCTGCCAGGTGCGGTGCGTAACGTTCCGGATGTATCCAAAAGTAGCCATGTTGCGCTTGCACGCACAAGTAATAAAGGTAGAAGTCAGGAACATTAAAACCACCCCGCTTGTATGAGCTGTCTCCACGAGATCTGTGGTTGTTTACCCGCCCAGGCATGACTTATCAACAAGTAATGTAGTGTCTTAAAAAAGGCTTGAATAAGTGGACCAGAATGTTAACAAACATGTAGAGGTATTGAGGCAATATGACCATCTTCATCAACGCGATTTGGTCAGCCAGGAAGAGTGGGAGACGGACCAATGATGTACTTACTTCCCCAATTTAGAGTTTGCTCTACTGTAGTTGTAACAGATTACTAGTTCTGGATCCTTGTGCACCCAGACGCCCTGATACTTCATTTTATCCGTGCACCACTGATATGGAAACTCTCTAGAGAACATCAAAGTGCCAGCCATAAGTGGTAGCACATATGACTTCTCCCATTTGATACTCAGTCCGGGCATCCACTCAAACCGCACATGCTCTCGAAGAAGAACGACCAGGTGGGTCTCTGGATCCCTCACTTGTAGCAGCATATTGTCGGCATATTGTAGATTGCCAACAGACGTAGTCAAAATTTAAGGGATGCTGTGGCATGGCGCTGCTGGACAACACAGGCAAATTGCGCCAGGGCAAGAGCAAATAGGAGCAGTGACAGGGTCATCCTTGACAAGTACTCTTGCACATCGAGAAGGGGTCTCAGGTAATACTGTTTACACGTATCCTGTTGACCAGGTCGGTGTACACTAACCAGATCCAATCGATAAATCCAGTAGTGATACTCATCCTCTCTAAGATAGTAAATATATAGAGCCACGCGATAGTCAAATGCCTTAGTGGCATCTAGGAGTATCACAGTCACTTTCAGAGAGGGATTTAAGTGGTCCAATAGCACAAATAGCATCCGTGGTTATGAGTGGTGCAGCGGGAGGGGATAAATTCTGCCTGACCTGGTAGGATCATATTGGCCATCAGCGGTAAGAGCATGTTTTTGGAAAAAGGATTTACCACCCTGCCCCTGTGATTCCAAATCAAAGCAGAGTACCTCACTTTTGTTTCTCCTTTGTTCTTTATATGCTGCTCCTAATAAGGCCTTTATTTTACCTATTTTATGTCATCTTAGACCCATCCATTATAAGGAAGCTCTTTTAAATTTTCAGAGACTGCTAGATATCCAAACTTGTCACCACGTACTAAATTTTGTTACAGCTTCTTTAAGTATTAGGAAAAGGTCTATTCCATTGTAATCTCTATATGTTTGTGAGAGATTTCTATTTTGAGATAACATCTGTAAATTTTGTGTTTTTGCGATTCTTAATTATGTTCAGTATTCTTATTTGTTACATGTCAAGGGGTTTTTAGATCGGATGTTTACATGTTGTTTTTAGAAATTGTTTTTACAGTTTTTATTTGTGTTTTATACTATTTACAGATTCGTAATATGTGTCTTTGTATGCACTTTTATGGCACTTGCCGAATAAAGGGGGTGATTCTGATATTGGCGGGTGGCGGGAGCCGCCCGCCAAGCGGGAACCGCCAGAAGACCGTACCGCGGTCGAAAGACCGCGGCAGTCATTCTGGGTTTCCCACTGGGCTGGCGGGCGACCACCGCCAAAAGGCCGCCCGCCAGCCCAGTGGGAAACAGCCTTCCCACGAGGACGCCGGCTCAGAATTGAGCCGGCGGAGTGGGAAGGTGCGATGGGTGCAGTGGCACCCGTCGCGTATTTCAGTGTCTGCATAGCAGACACTGAAATACTTTGTGGGGCCCTCTTACGGGGGCCCCTGCAGTGCCCATGCCATTGGCATGGGCACTGCAGGGGCCCCCAGGGGCCCCGCGGCACCCCCTACCGCCATCCTGTTCCTGGCGGGAGACCCGCCAGGAACAGAATGGCAGTAGGGGGTGTCAGAATCCCCATGGCGGCGGAGCGCGCTCCGCCGCCATGGAGGATTCTCAAGGGCAGTGGAAAGTCGGCGGTACACCGCCGACTTTCCGTTTCTGGCCGCGGCTGAACCGCCGCGGTCAGAATGCCCAGCGGTGCACCGCCAGCCTGTTGGCGGTGCTACCGCCAACCTCCGCCATGGCGGTAATTACCGCCAGGGTCAGAATGACCCCCAAAGTTCTTTGACTGACTGACTGAGCTGTGTAGCTATCAGTTTGGCTAAAATTGTAGTATCAATATTGATAAGGGATAATGAACAATATGATTCACAACATTCAGGCACCTTGTCTGGCTTAAGTAGTGTGACATTGAGGGCCTCCCTGAGAGAGGGAAGAAGTTGTTTGTTGCTTATTCCTCCCCGAAGAGTCGCAGGAAGTGCGGAGCGAGCAGATTGGCAAATTCTTTATAAAACTCCCCTGGTATACCTCCCAGGCTCAGTAATTTGCTCTTAAGTAAGCTAGGTATGGCATCTTTAATTTCATCCACAGCGAAGGGCTGGCTGAGATATTCTCTTTGTCCCAGTGATAGCCACGCTAAGATAATATCATCGAGATAGCTAACTATTTTGACCTCTATTTCAGTTTCTCTGTAGCCAATAGCGCAGCATAGAAGTAAGAGAACTGTTCTAAAATAGATCTAATGTCACAACTTAGCCGACATTCAGAGGTAAGTATACTCACTACATGTGCCTGAGCCCTTGGAGTCTTCAGTTTGTTGGCCAGGGCGCCTCCAGGCCTGCCCCCCTCTCCATATGTTTGTGCAACGTGTCGCCTAGACAAGTGTTGCACCTCATGTTCTGCAGTCTTATTATAGTCACTCACCTGATCCCGAATGCGTGCCAGGGTGGTGGGCGAGGGATTGAAGGCATAGTCTCACTGCGATCTTTGTAGAGTGTCTTTGATGGTCCACAGTCGGGTCCTGATGTCCCTCAGTATGCCAGCTTGTGCCCCAATGCACACTCCCCTAATAGTGGTCTTGAAGACCTCCTAGAGGACACCTGCACTCTCAGCTGAGTCTTTATTGGGATGAAAGTACTCAACAATGGCACCTTGGATCATGTCCTGAAACACCTGATCGAGTAAGGCTGACTGGGGTAATCGCCACCAAAATGGCAGAGAGGTGTACTTGGGGATAAGCACAATCATGTAGACTGGGCTATGATCTGAGAGAGTGCAAGGTAGGTGGTGGATCTCTCCCAACCAGCCATGGACTTCCCCTGCTGTCAACCAATAATAAGATGCAACCCTGAGCCACGTACTGACGAAAAATATGTACCTTCCCAGATCCCCGGGTGTCATGTCCTCCACACATCAACAGCCCCAAACTCTGTAATGAAGTCTCTCATTGCTCTGGCAGCACACCTATACTTCCCGGTTGAAGAAGCTGATCCATCCAACCCTGGGTCCGGGCATACATTGAAGTCTTCACCCCATACCACAGGCAAAGCCAGCAAAGCATGTAGATGGCTCCATATATGTAAAATAATTCTGAGTCATCTATGTTTGGGTCACATGAGTTCACCATGGTGATCGTAGTACCACAATACTTGCCCTGTGCTGTAACATATTGACCTTGTTCATCTATCTCCGAGTGTGTCAGGTCAAACTGCACCCCCCGCACTAGGATAATTACCCCTCAAGCATCAGTGGAGTACGGAGGCCACGCAAACACCCCCCCATTTCGAACCCATCATGTCGGCAGCGTGTTTTGACAGATGTGTTTCTTGCAAATAGGTGACATGCACATGATGTCTATCTAAGCATGCTAATACCTGCCTGATCTTTTTGGGGTTATTTATTCCCCGTACATTCTAGGACATGAAATTTAGAGAGGTCACACTGGACTATTGGTGGTGCTCATATCACCTGATCATCACCTGGCGCAAATAGTTATCAAGTGTTGCAGCACCAGGCAAGGCACTAAGGGCCAGATGTAGGTAGGTATGAAATTGCGAGTTGCAATTTGCGAGTCCTTCCGACTCGCAAATTGCAACTCGCAATTTGCTATGCAGAACGGTGTCTCAGACACCGTCTGCGAGTCGCTATGGGGTCGCAAAGACCCACCTCATTAATATTAATGAGGTGGGTCGCAATTTGCGCTCCCATAGCGACTATGGGCACTCACGGTGAAGGAGGCCTGCTGGGAACAGCAGACCTCCATGTCCGTGACTGCTTTTAAATAAAGCAGTTTTTTTTTCCAAGTGTAGCCCGTTTTCCTTAAAGGAAAACGAGCTGCACTTAGAAAAAAAAACCGAAACCTTTAGTTTCGGATTTTTTCAGGGCAGGTAGTGGTCCCATGGACCACTGCCTGCTCTGAAAAAATATTTTTGGGTCCACTCACAAAGGGGAAGGGGTCCCATGGGGACCCCTTCCAGTTTGCGAGTGGGTTACCATCCACTTCAAGTAGATGGTAACTGCGACTCCATTTGCGACCGCGAATTGCATACCACTGCGAGTCGCAAATAGGAAGGGAACACCCCTTCCTATTTGCGAGTCGGAAATGCATTTTGCGAGTCGGTTCCAACTCGCAAAATGCATTTCTGCATAGCAAACACACGTTTGCGACTCGCAAATGGCGATTTTCGCCGTTTGTGACTCGCAAACTGTTTGCTACATCTGACCCTAAATGAGCAATCCATATGGGAAAAACAGAACCACATACCATCCCACCCGCCACCCACTTCAGTAACTCCAATCTGCTAAAAGCACATACCCACCGATTCAAACACAAAAAAATTACATCCACTCAGATCCCCACTCTCTATTACTCTCACACACTGTGTGTGCCACCCAGTGCATGTGGGACATTCCCTATGAGGGCAGGAAGAGAGTCCGGCCTCCAGGTGTACAGAAGTGACCAAGCCAATATTTCAACTATCACACCCTGAGAGCACATGAGGGATCCAGAAAAGCATCTAAAAGATCATGAGATGGCAAACATTCACCTGTCCCTCCATGGCCACGTGTACCAGCCAAGCCCTTCCATATTCATATCTGATAGAGCCCCAACTTCAGCAAGGTAGTTTGTCTGGGGAGGATTTGCGGCACAGTCCTGCTTTCCTATTGCAGTCTAAGTCAGCTTGCGGCGTGGCCAAGGATTTTGGACCATCAGGCTGCTCCACACAGCGTCTAGCCGGGTAGAGCATTGCGTATTTCAGCCCATCCTGCTGCAGCTGATTCTTCATGGATGTAAACTTACATCTCAGTGTCTAGACCACCATGGTAAAATCTGGAAAAAAGGTGATTTCAGCTCCTTTATGCTGAATGGTCTTTCTGTCCCTGGAAAGCCAGAGCACCACACCTCAGTCCAATAGCTGAGTAGCCTAGCAATTACAGGTCTTGGCAGTGCTCCGGTGGGGGGTAATCTAGGCCCCAGCATTCTATGTGCAAATTCAAAAATCAACATACTGGAAAACTGTTCAGCACCAAACACATATCTAAGGAGCTGCTCACCATACAGTTCCATTTTTCCAGTGTTGGTTGTCTCCAGGATCCCAAGAATGCAGATGTTATTTCTGTGGGACCTTGCCTCAAGGTCTTCATTCTTAGCTTGAATAAGGACAATCACCTTTTCCATATTAAGGCATGATCCAGAGTATATTCTGTCACAGATATGTGTTGTTCAGCATCGGCTATGCGCATTCCATGACAGTCTAGCTTGGTTGTCATTTGAGTTTATTTAAGGAGTAAATTGTGCTGTCTATTGAATGCAGGCTTTTCTGCACAGTGAGCAGTGTGCTCTCCAACATTGCGCCCACTCTGGTTTGCTCTTCATGCTGGGTGCTGGGAGAGTCCTCCTGCAGGGGCCTGGCGGCGCATTTGGTTTCAAATATTGGACATGATTGGTGCTTGTCTGACTTCCCCATGATGCAGCAGAAAGAGGCCTTTCTATGTCAACTGTACTACATGGCCGCTTGTGGACTGTCCATTTTCCCTCCTCGGCTCAGCATGCTGTTATATATAGTGGGCAAAGCTGCCACTTTGTGAGCCGTAGTTATCATATCTATCCCACCTATCATCACCTTATGGACGGCACGGAAGCGTTATCACGCGCTTCCCTTCTCTACTCTTCACACCGACGCTACCAAACGTATGGTGTTTTGCAGAAATAAGACTGGGCCCTTAGGGACCCCATGATATCACCATCTGGTGTACGGACACACCATATGACCTGTCTTCATATATATGACAAGCCATAAAGTATAATAACAGTAATGCAAGCCATACTATATGGCAAGAACTGATCCTATATAGTGGATTCGAAGATGTACTGTTGGGGCACAAGAAGCCCTACTGAAACTAGTCTTTTTTCATACTTGAACCTATGAGCCTTGAAAAAGTCCGCAAGGACGAAACACGTGTTGGCTGTTTTCTGATCTTGGATTAAAAGTACCCTTTGAAACTCTACTTGGATCACATATTTATTATACAGACTTTGAGTGCCCTGGTCCTCTTCTTTTTACACCTATCATACCGTTGGGAACACCAAAGTTTCCTCCAAATCTTTTGTCTGCTGGGCACAGCGCTTTGTAGATATGATAGTTCCTTGCAGCAGGTAATAGTGCCCGGTCAGCCTCACTCTTGTCCTGCGGCGCCAAGCACCCACCAAGCTACTAGAGTCCAATTATGTGTCTAAAACGGACTTCCCCAGCACCATCTCTGGGCTCAGTATACCTGTCCACAACCCATTTCAGGATGCCCCTGCTTCGAAAGAGTAGGCCTCGGAGCCCGGGCCTTAGTTAAGTCAGGCCATCATAGGGGAGTAATGAGAGACTAGGGAGTGTGCGGGATCCAGATAGCCATCAGTTGTTTCACCCGCCAGGCCCCCAATAAAGGTGTGCTCACCTCTCCCTGGAACATGCAGGCCCAGCAGCTCCCTTGGGCTGCTCTGGTGCAGCAGATATCAAGCCACCGCTATGCTCGCTCGAACATGGATCACCTCTGCCTGCAGGCTGCACAGAGCCCACGCAGCTCCAGGCAGCACCACTCCACACAAGACTCACTCCCCATGGCTGCTTAGGAGTCCGTGGCCCCCAGGCAGTATCTTGGCACTTCCACAAACGGTGACACACTGCCTCTGCTTGTTACTCCCCAACCCGGTGCTCGACTTGTTCACCGCGGCTGCCATTTTGTGTAGACACCAGGGTCCACGGTCCAAATGCAGGGATTGTACAACACTAGTTACCCCCGTTGTGGGCTGAATGTGAGCTTTGTGCTGCACTTAGCACAGGGCAGTGCAATCCCTGGATGGATGGGCTCTCAGAGCTAGGATTAGTTCAGGATATTGGGCTGCGGTCCGCAGAGCCGCACTATGGCGCGGTGATCTTGCTTCACGCTCTCTGATGCCCCCTTGGCTTTTATTTATGAAGGGGTGGAAAATTTAGACAATGAGGAGAATATGACATCTTATCTCAGTCTTCATCCAAATGGGATGTCAAGTTATCAAGATAATTTTATTGCATGACTAATTCAAACCACTGCATAAAAGTGTAATGAAAATCAAGGTGAGCTCTCACCTATGGTCTAAAACACAGAAACTAAGGGTCTGATTTATAATTTGGCAGTTGGGCCATCCTCCACTAGGGTAACAGAATAAAATACTCCTTTGCCCTGACGAAGGTCCTGAATGCCAAATTTAGAAATGTCTGTCGTCCACTTGACATTTCTAGCATTCACAGGAACCACAGTCAAAGTGGTTTCTGTAAATGCACTGGAACTTTGCCCTATGGCTCCATCAAACATGACGGATTCATATGGCAATGTTTCCAAAGTGTTTATATTTTCAAATACTAAAACGCAAAATGGGTTTTGTGTTTGAAAAATAAATGCTCCCTCCTCATTATGGGAGTTACCGCCCATGGGGAGGGGGTATTTTTGTTTTTGACTGCCCCTTTGCCTGGTGGCAATGGGCAGTATAAAACAGATATAAGTCCACACATCCTAATTGGATAGACAGACTTATAGCCAATTTTCCAACAGCCCTAAAAACGTCTGGTCATCGGAGAAGTTTGGCTACGGCAGAGACAGAGCAGTCTTCGCCGTGGTCAAACTATGGTCTGCCACTTTTAAATTTGGCAGGGAGACCATTATGCTGGTGGTAAGCACACTTTGCTGCAATGGAGTATGCTTACTGCCAACATGTAAAACGGGCCCTAAGATGTGATTAGTTTAAAACAATAATAACATCAAATAAGATGAAATCTACTGTAAGTCTCTGTTGTCAATTTGTAGCAAACACCACACATGTGAGAAATATAGTTGTCCTTTGTCCAAAGATATAGAAAAAAAGACTCCATAAATTCTTAGCTTGTGCAGCTTAAATTCTAAACTGACTCAAGCCTGTCTGGTACTGGCTAAAAGACCGAGAAGGGCTTATTGTGCTCGGCACTGAAGGATGCCAAGAAAGTATGCCAATTTCCCAAAAAAGGACAATCTGCTAAAGTTTAGCATGAGCATTGACTTTGATGACATAAATTTCAATATTAGGTCTAAAGACCGACCAGCCACATTTTTGCACAGATGCAGAAAATAAGTGTTTAATGCTAAATACATAGATTATTTGAGGCATAATATTTTGCAACAGCAGGTTATTCAACCCAAATCCCAAGATATTTGAAACATGCTGAATGTTCTGGTTTCTTATTGTTTAAGTGCCACACCCCTTTTACAGCAAGCTTCCTGCTATAGATCAAGACCTTAGGTTTCCAGACTGGCTAAGGCTGTTTTCAAAGCAATGACTGTTTGATCTAATATAATGTTGTCCGCATATTGTAATAAAGGGAGAGGCTGCTGAACAAATTTAGGGAAGAAAACATTGCTGACTCCAAGAGCAGAGCCAAGATCTGCAATATATAAACTGAAGAGGGTGTCAGCGAATACACAACCCTTCTTCAGCCCTAGATTAGCATAAGCTTTTCCCATAAATACCATTGTTGGGCACAACTTGACTTTCCTCCTTGTATACTGAGACAACTGCCCTCAGATGTTGATCTGGGTTCCCCTGGCTTAGCAGCTTGGACCATGCTATATTCCTGTCAACACTATCAAATGCTATTCTAAAGTCAGAAAAATACTGTATATAAAGGAACACCACGAGTATAAGACGCTCTTTGTAGCAGCACTGATAGTGTAGGTAGGTTCACCCCTATACCATAGACTTGTTCAAATCCAGCCTGGTATATGTGTATTAGTTTCTTAAGTTTTAACCAAGAATCTAATTCTTGTAGTAAGAGTTATAGCGAGGTAATCAAATCCATTTAGTCAATGGTAGGTCGCTCCCCCTGCCGCTGCAGCTCCACCAGCCCAGGCTCCTGAAACCTCCAAGCAAGTCCTGCGAAAATACAGTAAGTATGCCCGCCTAGCCCCTCGCCCTGCCCCGCGTTACTCTCCTCCTCTCCTGCTTCTTTCTTCACCTTTGATCTTCTTCTGTGCTCTTCATCTGTATTCTTCATCTGTGTTCTTCTTTCTTCACTGCACCCCGTCCTGCGTGTTCTTTCTTCTGTCTTCATCTGTGTTCTTCTTCTGTATACTTCATCTGTGTTTCTTCCTTCTCTTCTGCACGGCGACCTGCGTGTGCTTTCTTCTTCTTTGTCCTTCTTCTCTGTCCTTCATCTGTATTCTTCTTCTGTGTACTTCATCTGTGTTTCTTCCTTCTCTCCTGCACCGCGACCTGCGTGTGCTTTCTTCTTCTTTGTCCTTCTTCTTTGTTCTTCATCTGTATTCTTCTTCTGTGTACTTCATCTGTGTTCTTCTTCTGTGTACTTCGTATCCTCTGCTTCTCAGGGCTCTCCTCTTCTGCCGGACTCCTCTTCCTTGACTCTTCTCTCCTCCTCTTCTTTACCCCTCCTATTGGATCTTCTCTCCTCTGTTCTTCTGTTCTGGACTCCTCGCTCCTCTTCTTCTTTACCTTCTCCTTGGCTCTTCTCTCTTCTGGACTCCTCGCTCCTCTTCTTCTTTACCTTCTTCTTGGCTCTTCTCTCTTCTCTCTTCTGTTCTTCTGCTCCTCGCTCCTCTTCTTCTTTACCTTCTTCCTGGCTCTTCTCTCTTCTCTCTTCTCTCTTCTGCTCTTCTGCTCCTGACTCTTCTCTCTGACCTTCCTCACTCCCCTCCACCTCTGTAACCCACCCTCCCCTATCTTCCTATCTTTTCTTCCTAACTCCCCGCCACCTTTAAACTCCCCTCCCCTATCTTTTCTCCCCTCCACCCTCTGCTTTCCCGCCGCCACCTCCTGCTCGCCCCGCCCCCCCTGCTCCCATTCATCACCCCACTCCCGCCCCCCGCCCCCAGCTTCCCCACCTCCCCCCCTCCTCCCTCTTATGGCGGCCGCTGGGTGGCCGCGCCGAAGGCAAGCCACCCATGCGCCCGTCCGCGCCTGGACCGCGCCTCCGCCACGACCCCTGGCCACCAGCACTCCCAAACCCCGCAGCACCGCTACGACCCCGTCACCCACCACTCCCTCAACCCGGGGCGCTCCAGCACCTGCTTCCAAGCCAACCCAAAACGTACCCACTGACCCTTCGCATGTCACACCTGCAAACTCACCTTCCACCGCGAAACCACTACGCCCGCCAGCCCACGCGCCATCAACCACCTCAAATGCATCCTGATCAACGCACGCTCCGTCCACAAGCACGCCTTTGAACTATGGGACCTCCTGGACTCCACCGCACCGGACGTCGCCTTCATCACTGAGACCTGGATGAACGCCTCCTCGGCCCCCGACATCGCCATAGCCATCCCCGACGGCTACAAGATTTCAAGGAGAGACCGCACCAACCAAGTAGGTGGAGGAATCGCCATCGTCTTCAAGGACTGAATCAACGTCACCACCTCCACCGAAGACACCCCCCTCGCCGCCGAACACCTGCACTTCCAGATCCACACCGACCCCAGGACCACACTCAGAGGAACTCTCATCTACCGACCCCCTGGACCACGCGCCCTCTTCAGCGACTCCATCACTGACTTCATCTCCCCGCACGCCCTTGCCTCGCCGGACTACATCCTCCTCGGTGACCTCAACTTCCACCTGGAACAGAACAATGACCCCAACACCACCGCCCTGCTCGACAACCTCGCCAACCTTGGCCTCAAACAACTGGTAAACACCCCCACCCACATCGCGGGACACACGCTCGACCCCATCTTCTCCGCCAGCAACCACGTATCCTTCAGCCACTCTTCTGCTATACACTGGACCGACCACAGATGTGTCCACTTCACCTTCCGACGCGAGACTCGCCACCTCCGCACACAACCCATCCCACGTCGACAGTGGAACAAAATCCCCTTGGAACAGCTTCTCTCCACTCTCAACGACAACCAACCCTCCTTCTCCTCCGACCCCAAAGACGCAGCCCTCAGCCTCACGAATTGGATCACCAACTGCGCAGACAACCTCGCTCCCCTTAGACGCCTCCCAAGACAGACCAACACCAAAAAACCTCTCTGGTTCACCGACACCCTTAAGGAATCAAAGAAAACCTGCCGCAACCTCGAGAAAGCCTGGCACAAGGACCACACCGCAGATAACATGACTGCCCTCAAGAACGCTACCCGCGAACACCACCAACTGATCCACGCCGCCAAAAGAAATTTCTTCACAGACAGACTGGACAAAAACAGCCACAACAGCAGAGAACTCTTCAACATCGTCAAAGAGCTCTCCAACCCTAACGCCAACGCCAACACCATCACGCCCTCACAAGACCTCTGCAACTCCCTCGCCACCTTCTTCCATCGTAAGATCACGGACCTACACGACAGCTTCGGACACCAGACCCAGCCAAGCACCACAGAACCTACAACCCCAGCCATCACCCTCAACGCCTGGACTCACATCAACACGGAAGAGACCAAAGCCACCATGAACTCCATCCACTCCGGTGCCCCCTCGGACCCCTGCCCACACTTCATCTTCAACAAAGCCAACGACATCATCGCCCTGCACCTCCAGACCATCATCAACAGCTCGTTTTCGTCTGCTACCTTCCCCGAGAGCTGGAAACACGCTGAAGTCAACGCCCTACTGAAAAAACCTACGGCAGACCCAAGCGACCTGAAGAACTTCCGCCCCATCTCGCTCCTCCCCTTCCCTGCCAAAGTCATAGAGAAGACCGTCAACAAGCAACTGACCAACTTCCTTGAAGACAACAGCCTACTCGACCCCTCTCAGTCCGGATTCCGAGCCAATCACAGCACAGAAACCGCCCTCATCTCAGTCACAGACGACATCAGAACCCTGATGGACAACGAAGAAACAGTCGCCCTCATCTTCCTCGACCTCTCGGCTGCCTTCGACACCGTCTGTCACCGCACCCTAATAACCCGCCTCCGCTCCACCGGAATCCAAGGACAGGCCCTGGACTGGATCACCTCCTTCCTCTCCAACCGCTCCCAAAGAGTCTACCTCCCACCTTTTCGCTCAGACCCCACCGAGATCATCTGCGGCGTCCCACAAGGCTCCTCGCTCAGCCTGACTCTCTTCAATGTCTACATGAGCCCCCTCGCCGACATCGTACGCAAACACAGCATCATCATCACCTCCTACGCTGACGACACTCAACTGATACTTTCCCTCACCAAGGACCTCACCAGCGCCAAGACCAACCTGCAAGATGCAATGAAAGACGTTGCAGATTGGATGAAACTCAGCCGTCTGAAACTGGACTCAGACAAAACGGAAGTCCTCATCCTTCGGAAACACCCCGACCGCCTGGGACGACTCCTGGTGGCCCACGGCCCTTGGCACCGCACCGACCCCCTCAGACCACGCACGCAACCTCGGTTTCATCTTGGACCCACTTCTCACCATGACCAAACAAGTCAACGCCGTATCATCCTCCTGCTTCCTCACCCTCCGCATGCTCCGAAAGATCTTCTGTTGGATCCCCGACGACACCAGAAAGACCGTGACCCACGCCCTCGTCACAAGCTGCCTGGACTACGGCAACACCCTATGCGCAGGAACCACCGCTAAACTCCAGAAACGTCTGCAACGAATTCAAAACGCCTCCGCCCTCCTCATCATCAACATACCCCGCAACAGCCACATCTCCGCCCACCTGAGACACCTGCACTGGCTTCCCGTCAACAAAAGGATCACCTTCCGACTCCTCACCCACGCACACAAAGCCCTCCACAATAAGGGACCCGAATACCTCAACCTCCGCTTCAGCTTCTACACACCCACCCGTCCTCTTCGCTCGGCCGCCAACCTCGCCGCCGTCCCTCGCATCTGCCGCACCACGGCGGGTGGGAAGTCCTTCTCCTACCTGGCAGCCAAGACATGGAACTCCCTCCCCACCATCCTCAGGACCACCCAGGACCACCCCGCCTTCCGGAGACTACTCAAGACCTGGCTCTTCGAGCAGCAGTAACCTCTTCCCCCTAGCGCCTTGAGACCCGCACGGGTGAGTAGCGCGCTTTATAAATATCTATGATTGATTGATTGATTGAATATGGAATCAAATTGATCCGCACAAGTCCTGGGGACTGTACCAGTCGAATAAATTTCTATATAGTTGTTTAACCATATTACCGAAAAATGTATCCCAGTTTTAAATGCTACGGCTGGAGCCCCATTTGGATCAGGGACCCCCATAGAGCAAATCATAGATATGGTTTCAGGTACACTGTTGCTAGATTTTGATTACATGTGACCTTTCTGAAGCAATAGTCAGTAAGGGAACACAACTTTGCAGGAGGTGTTAATCCGTCCCAAAAGTGACGGTAAAGTGACGGATTTACCACCAGCCGTATTACGAGTTCCATAGGATATGATGGACTCGTAATACGGCTGGTGGTATATCCGTCACTTTACCGTCACTTTTGGGACGGATTAACACCTCCTCCAAAGTTGTAATAACCCCCAAAGTGTGTTGTCAGTGATGTGTAGAGGCCCAATGCCAGTCATTGACAGATAGACAGTTGGCATCAGGATGTACCCCTTAGGTATGTCTTAGTTAGAAATACCAAACTATTACAGCGTCACTTTCTTTAGAGACAGAGAATATTTCTAACCATCTTTCTTCATTGACCTCCGCTTTAGCCTGCTACACTGCTGTCTTATACTGTTATTGTTGGTGAATAACTGAAAGGAATGTTGCGAAGTTTGGAATGATCAAGAAAGTGTTAATGTTGTGACTTCCAGAAGTGCAGTCAATGATGCAGTGGTCTAGAGTGTGAAACAAATGATGTGCTCATGTATGTGCAGAGATGCAATTTCAGGAGCAAACGCACCGCTGTGTGCAAACAGGAATGAACGCAGCACTGGTGCAAATAGTATGCCTGCTTCTGACGCTGGAATGAGAAAACAATACAAAACAGTTCCAAGCAGGGTATGTGTAAATCGAAGATAAGATGCTACACTATAGTAAACATTTGCTTACTTAACAACGTCTTTCATATTACATCTTCTTTGTCAATAATTGAATGTTTGTGAAAACCTACAAAGAATGATTATGTGACCTTGTAAATTGAACAAAGTGGCAATTTACAGTTATAGCGTGTCGTCCATCAACATGACAAAATTAATATCTATATTCAGATATTCATGACAGGGAATTCCCCCTGTTTTTGCATTTGCAGAATTCATCACTAGGACTTAATAATTGAGACTGAGGGGGTCATTCTGACTCCCGCCGGCCGCGGTAACCGCAGGGCCGGCGGGAGCCGCCAGAATACCGCTGCGCGGTCAGAAGACCGCCGCAGTTATTCTGAGTTTCCCGCTGGGTGGGCGGGCGACCGCCAGAAGGCCGCCCGCCCGCCCAGCGGGAAACCCCCTTCCACGAGGATGCCGGCTCCGAATGGAGCCGGTGGAGTGGAAAGGGTGCGACGGGTGCAGTTGCACCCGTCGCGATTTTCAGTGTCTGCATGGCAGACACTGAAAATCTTGGTGGGGCCCTGTTACGGGGGCCCCTGCAGTGCCCATGCCATTGGCATGGGCACTGCAGGGGCCCCCAGGGGCCCCACAACACCCCTTACCGCCATCCTGTTCCTGGCGGCCAAAACCACCAGGAACAGGATGGCGGTAAGGGGGTCGGAATCCCCATGGCGGCGCAGCAAGCTGCGCTGCCGTGGAGGATTCCCCAGGGCACCGCCGGTTTCCCGTTTCTGACCGCGGCTGTACCGCCGCGGTCAGAATGCCCAGGGATGCACCGCCAGCCTGTTGGCGGTGCATCCGCGGTCTCCGGCCCTGGCGGATTTTACCGCCAGGGTCGGAATGACACCCTGAATGCCATTTGAAGCAATGGTTGATCTTGGAGGATTTGTCGGATTGCATAGAAATGATTTTCCTCCTAAATTCACATGCAAAGTTATTGCAACAAAATGTTCGTTCATTTAATCATTTTGATAGAAAGATGTCTAGTGCGATGCAGAGTTTATAATAAAATATAGGACATCTGAAGTTATTCTTTATAATTTGTATTCATGATTGAGGTATTTAGGCCCAGGTTTGTGTTTGGTTGCATCATTTCCTTTGGTGCAGCAACAACAGATAACTTCCACTTTGTAAGAATTGGCTATAGGTTGAAATGCCTTGAGAGGAGACATTCCTAGTAGCTAATCCTTATTGCTGATTGGATATGGCCAGCCTGCATTACAAATATGAGATACACTGTCATCTCTGTGGGGGGCTGATTGGGCCCGTTCACTAGATCCAGTAGTCCTGGTCCTACCTTAGGCCCCACCGCCATGGCTATGGAAAAAAACAGACACTGCACCATGCCACACATTATTAATATATCCAAGTACCTTTCACTCCAAAGCAGCAATTGTTGGTGGCAATACCTGCATACATATTGGCTACTTTTACTTTCTTTTTTTTTGTGTACAGGCAGATGCAAAATATGTTGACTTTGTAGGAAATTTGCGTTTTCTACATTGTCACCCCCTATTTGTCACCTTTTATATTTATATGTATTTTGCTGGCTTTTAAACTCTGTGCACTGTAACCCTGCTAACCACTAGTAAAGTGCCTGTACTTCTCCTTTAAACATGTTTAAATAGCCATATTCCTCCTAAATGGTATATTTCACAGACCTAAAAGTGCCTAATGTATGGTGTACAAGTGACAAAGGACAGAAATGTACACTTGAGAGAAATGAATATGAAAGGTTGTGAAAATGCAAAGACAGTGTAGATTAAGTAGTGGAAGCACCCAGCAATATTTTCATTTCTCATACCTATAGTTTTTATAGATTGAAGCTACATGCTCATCACCTCTCCAGGTAAACAAGCATTATTGTACTCATCTTCTTTCTAACGGAAACTTCTTTCTGTGTTGCTCTGAGAGCATGTTAGTTCATTCCTATCATTCTGTTCAGGTAATCCATCTCTGATAGCAGTAATCATGCCACAGGTTTCCTGTGCGATTTCGTTTCATTATTTTCGGCTAATCTCTACTTTGGATTTGCGTATGTGCATGGTATCTGCACATACGCAAGGTTCTTTAAGGTTCTCGTCTGCTAAGTTCCATCAACAGCCTCTGCCGAAATCTTGGATGCACCAAAACGCTAGCTTAGTCTCAACAACACAGCATCAAAACAAGGCAACTCTTCACCTACTACACTAATATGTCTGCTGAATTTGTTGAATATAGATGACTAAGAAAGTGTAAAAACTGCAGCATTCATCTTGAAAAGAATAATATATCCCTTGAAGTGATTAAACACAGTTATAATCTTAGTTTGTACTCCGATCTCATAAATGTATTTAGGATAGATGACTAAGGGGCTATAGAACTTGGCAATGTACGTTTCATTACTGATGTGTTACTTTTTAGAATTTCTGTTTGTTTTGCAAACAGTGTAGCTCTTGAGATAATTTACATATCTCCTGCTGTAAGCTGGTGCGGAATCCATCCGATCTGATGAAGACTAAGGGGCTCATTGCAACATTGGCGGTTCTGCCACGGGACCGCCAATGCTACGGGGAGAACTCCACCATCATGCTGATGGTCCCCTGCAGTCGTATTATTATGTTTCCGCCAGATTGACCAGCAGCAACATTATATTACCACTTTCCCGCAGGTCAGCCCGGTGGGAACATTGCTACTGTGTTGTTCTTGGCTCCCTTAAGGCTTTGCAGGCTGTGCGCCTTCCGATGGTGCTGAGCAGGGGGGCTGCGCTTCCCATGCAATGGGCAGTGCTGGGACCCCTGTGGCCCACGGCACTGGCTTTCTGCCAGGCTTTCCGTGGCAGGGTGGCATCCAGTGAAAAGCAGGCGGAAAGCTGTGTTGTAATCATCATGGCGGCACTGAGTTCATTGCCACCATGGCTGAGCACATCTCAGACCACGTCAACACGTCTGGAACCATGTTCCTGGTGGTGACAGCTGTCCCCTTGGGGTCCGACTGCCAGGGTTCTAATGTGGTGGTTAGACCGCCTGAAGTGCGGTGGTCTGACCATCACTGCGAGTCTGGCAGTCGTCGGACCGCCCGACTCATAATGAGGCCCTAAGTTTAAATAGTCTTAATATACTTGTTAAGATCAGTCTTAGTATTGCTAAGTACTTTTTTCCCCAAAAAACCCCACATTGTCACAATCATGCACACAATATCATATTTTTTGTCTTTTTGGGCCTGTTAGTTGCCACTGCTTTGCTTGGTGGTTCAGTGCACCTACTCCAAAGGTCCGTGTTTGACTTCATGGTCACAGGTCAAATACTAGTAGGTCTACTTATCCTTTCATCCTTCTAAGGTCGATCAACTGATCCTCTGTCTGTCTATAGCACCAAAAAACGTCTTAGTATTTAAAATGCACTATACAAATATGCCTGTTATGTCAACCCACTCACCACTCCTATTGGACACCATTAAGATCTAAGGACAGTTTTGTATCCAACGTTGAATAAAAAGAAAAATCACAATAATTGTTTATGTATTTATTTAAGAGTTTTATATAGCACTGGCAGGACCTGAGGGTATCAGAGCAAGATACAACAATACATGTCCAACAAATTACGCATATAAGACTACAATCTGAACAGATGAATTTAATCAGGACAAGTCAAGGGTTGAGCACAATGGAGGAAAAAAAAAAGCAGGGAAGGAGTACAAGGAGATCTAATGGTTGAGGTCATGTCTTGATGGGCGATTGATGTCCTGCTATGTTAGTTAAGGAAGAGATCCTTTAGCTGTCTTTTTGTGAAAATAAATAATTTTCTGATGCCTCATCCAATTACTGTCTTGTATTCAATATCCACGTCTGTGCCCAAGCCTCAAACGTATACAATTTAATTTTTGACTTCATTAACATTTTCTCAATTTCCTACACTGGTATTATTTTAAAATCAATCACTGCCTGGCACCGACTATGATAAACAGGTTGGATATATAGCTGTGCAGCATTTCATGCCCATCTTAGCAACATGCAAGCTTGTATATAGACTATGCATATAGACACAAGATGCCAGACTGGAGGTAGTGTTGTAATGAGGTGGTCAGGAGGCAGACGGCTTGGCGCCATTCTCCCGAACGCCACAACTGTGGTCTGGCAGACTGACTCGTAATCAGGACCTATGTCAGGATTAAAGTTTTAATTAAGTACCATGTAACCCCCAAAAGAGCCCTCAGTATTTATCTGTAGCTTCTGCTTATAAACCTGATGTGTTAGTGTGCTGCTAAGCCAAGTGGTGAGGGACGATTGGGCCACATCTCTCACTCAATCAAAAGTGCATCTGAGCTTTGTCTTTCACTCCACCCTCTGGTGTCACTGTAGCATTGTCTGCTTTGAACCCAGCCAGAAAATAAAGTTAATCTAACTGCCAGGTGTGTTGGTGCTGCCTGTGATTTGCAGCCCTAAAATGTTTGTTCTTGCTGATCAACAAGAAGCATTACAATGTATACTCATGGGATGCCTCTATGAGTGCTTATATGCAAACTGATACTTAAACTAACAGTGTTTGTTACAAAATGTATTGAGCATTACCAGTGACCAACCCTACACACTCTTGGTTCTACTGAAACCTTTTGTTCACTCTCCATTATTGGTGGTATTTTGGGCTTTTACAGTTAATTCAAATGTATAATTGGAAGAAAAACAACAGCTTTCAAGAGCTTTTATGACAGCTAATAAAGTAATTCTGAAAGAACATGGAAAGCCACTCATGCCCACAAAAGTGAAAAATGGCCTATAGATATAATATTGCACCAGAGGATTTTTTTAAATGTAATTCCCCATCGGGAGACACAGAAGAGCTTCCGTGTCTCCCCCGAACTGCCCCTTTGTGACGTCAGCATTGTCACATTCTGTTTTCCCCACCGGAGCAGGAAGCGGAGGTAAGGCCGCTCCCTGCTCTGGTGGAGAAAGCGTGCCCATACGGGCCTCCCCACCGTTCAGGAAGGCCTTTCAAACGAGGCCTTCCTGAAACCCCACAAGACACCAGGGATTTCACCTGGGGGGGGTCAAAAAGTAAGTTTACCCCTTGGGGGAGTGCGATCGCCCCCTTCCCCAGGGGTTATTTATTTTTCTTTTTTTTAATCCAATTGACGGGGTTGCCCGTAAGCAGAGCGACCCCCTGTGTGGGCAATTTTTTGTAAATAGTTGTATGGTTTCCACGGGGGCCACAATTTTGTGACTGTCTATGTAGACTAGTGTTTTAGAGCGAGAGTTTAACCAGTAGCAGAGATGGCGTCTCGTTTGATGACTTCTGCACAAGCCCTAAATTGGGTTATAGAGGACGGCTCTGACATAGGATCAGAGACTGAGACAGCAGATACTGAGACAGCACCTGAGGGATAGGACAATGCCAGAGTCTCTGGGAGTGATTTTTCCGACAACTCCTCTTCCAGTGATTCTCAGGGAGGTCTGAGGGAGGTGATGAGGACAGTCCTGCTGTCCCTTCGCAAGCACAGACTTTGCAGCGGGACAAAAGCGGGTTAGCCCAACCCAGAGAGCAGGTGCATGTGGTGGCAAGCACAGCAAGAGTGCTCTCATGGGAGCTCCCCAATTTAGTTCAGCCCCAAATTCCACCACCCAGATCGTACTGTGGAGACATCAAAATTATCTATCACAAAACAACCTGGTTTGTAAGGCAAGCACCTGCGTTTTTGGTCCTGGGTTCAGCGGCCATATAGGGAAACTTACCAAACCCAGACATTTCTGGAAACTAGACACCTGGGGGAGTCCACTGAGGTGTGACTTGTGTGGATTCCCCTAAGTTTCCTTACCCAGAATACCCTGAAAATGTGTAAAGTTGAATAAAAACTCTATTTTTTCTTGCATTTCTGTCACACAAAATTCCTACCACCCAGTGTTTCCCCACCTGTCCTTATAAACATGCTACCCCACTTGAGTACCTGTACCCGGTGCCTGCGTCAGGAATGGATCACCCCAGGGTCAACAGCTGCCATCATGTAAGGACTAACATTGACCACTGTGTGATCCATTCCTGACATGGGCACTAGGCCTACCCACACAAGTGAGGTACCACTACCATTTTTATCAGAAGACTTGGGGGAATGCTGAGTGGATGGATATTGGTGGCTCCTCTCAGATTCCAGGACTTTCTATCACCGAAATGTGAGGAAAAAGTGTTCTTTTGACCAATGTTGAGGTTTGCAAAGGATTCTGGGGAACAGAACCTGGTGAGAGCACCACAAGTTACCCCATCCTGGGTTCCCCTAGGTGTCTAGCTTTAAAAATGCACAGGTTTGGTAGGTTTTCCTAGGTACCGGCTGAGCTAGAGACCAAAATCCACAGCTAGGCACTTTCCAAAAAACATGTCAATTTTAAATGTCAAAATTTGATGTGTCCATGTTGCGTTTTGAGGCATTTCCTGTCGTGGGCACTAGGCGTATCCAGACAAGTGAGGTACCATTCTTATCGGGAGACTTCGGGGAATGCTGGGTGGAAGGAACTTTGGGGGTCATTCTGACCCCCGCGGGCGGCAGGAGCCGCCCGCCTCGCGGGAACCGCCAGAAGACCGTACCGCGGTCAAAAGACCGTGGCGGTCATTCTGACTTTCCCGCTGGGCAGGCGGGCGACCGCCAAAAGGCCGCCCGCCCGCCCAGCGGGAAAGCCCCAGCAACGAGGAAGCCGGCTCCGAATGGAGCCGGCGGAGTTGCTGGTGTGCGACGGGTGCAGTTGCACCCGTCGTGATTTTCAGTGTCTCCCAAGCAGACACTGAAAATATTAATGGGGCCCTGTTAGGGGGCACCTGCAGTGCCCATGCCAGTGGCATGGTCACTGCAGGGGCCCACGACACCCGTTCCCGCCATCCTGTTTCTGGCGGTGGAAACCGCCAGAAACAGTATGGCGGGAAGGGGGTCGGAATCCCCATGGCGGCACTGCTTGCAGCGCCGCCGTGGAGGATTCCCTGGGGCAGCGGGAAACCGCCGGTTTCCCTTTTCTGACCGTGGCTTTACCGCCGCGGTCAGAATGGCCCCAGAAGCACCGCCAGCCTGTTGGCGGTGCTTCCTCCGTCCCCTGCCCTGGCGGTCTATGACCGCCAGGGTAGGAATCACCCCCTTTATGTCTTCTCTCAGATTCCAGAACTTTGCAGCACTGAAATGTGAGGGAAAATGTTTTTTTGCCAAATTTTTAGATTTACAAAGGATTCTGGGTAACAGAACCTGGTGAGAGCCCCACAAGTCACCCCATTCTGAATTCTCCTAGGTGTCTAGTTTCCAAAAATATATAGGTTTGCTAGGTTTCCCTAGGTGCCGGCTGAGATAGAGGCCAAGATCCACAGCTAGGCACTTTGCAAAAAACAGGTCAGTCTTCTTTGTGAAAATGTGATATATCCATGTTGTGTTTTGGGGCATATCCTGTCGTGGGCACTAGGCCTACCCACACAAGTGAGGTGCCATTTTTATCGGGAAACTTGGGGGAATGCTGGGCCGAATGAAGTTTGTGGCTCCTCTCAGATTCCAGAACTTTGCAGGACTGAAATCTGGGGGATTTTTTTTTTTCTTGACAAATTTTGAGGTTTGCAAAGGATTCTGGGTAATAAAAGCTGGTGAGAGCCCCACAAGTCACCCCATCCTGGATTCCTCTAGGTGTCTAGTTTTCAAAAATGCAAAGGTTTCGTAGGATTCTCTGGGTGCTAGGATCTCTCCAAAAAACACATCAGATTTCGGTGTAAAAATGTGGTGTCCATGTTGCATTTCCTGTCGCGGACAGGTGGCCTACCCACACAAGTGAGGTACCATTTTTATTGGGAGACTTGGGGGAACAGAGAATAGAAGAACAAGTGTTATTGTCCCTTGTCTTTCTCTACATTTTTGCCTTCCAAAAGTAAGACAGTATGTGAAAATGAAGTCTATTTGAGAAATGCCTGTAATTCACAAGCTATTATGGCGACCTCCTGAATTCAGAGATGTGCAAATAACCACGGCTTCTCAACACCTTATCTTGTGCCCATTTTGGAAATACAAAGGTTTCCTTGATACTTGTTTTTGACTCTTTATATTTCACCAAATGAATTGCTTTATACCTGGTATACAATGAAAACCCATTGCAAGGTGCAGCTTATTTATTGGCTCTGGGTACCTATGGTTTTGGATGAACCTACAAGCCCTATATAGCCCTAAAACCTGAAGAGTCCAGCAGACGTAACAATATATTGCTTTAAAAAATCTGCCATAGCTGGAAAAAGTTATAGAAGAAAACGTGGACAGTAATGGCTCTTTTTTCACCTCAATTTCAATTTTTTTTTATTTTAGCTGTTACTTTCTGTAGGAAAACCTTGAAGGGTCTACACAATTGATTCCTTGCTGAATTCAGAATGCTTTCTACTTTTCAGAAATGTTTAGCTGTCTGGGATCCAGCATTGGTTTCAGCCCATTTCTGTCACTAAGTGGAAAGAGGCTGAAAGCCCAAAAAATAGTAAAAATGTGGTATGCCCCAGTAAAATGCCAGAATTGTGTGGAAAAATGTGGTTTCCTGATTCAAGTCTGCCTGTTCCTGAATGTCGTGAAGATGGTGATTTTAGCACCACAAACCCATTGCTGATGCCATTTTCAGGGAAAAAAACACATGCTTTCTTCTGCAGCCCTTTTTTTCCAATTTGTCTGAAAAAACTAAATTTTAGCTCTATTTTGACTAATTTCTTGGTCTCCTCCAGGGGTACCCACAAACTCTGGGTACCTTTAGAATCCCTAGGATGTTGGAAAAAAAGACGCAAATTTGGCGTGGACAACTTTTGTGGACAAAAAGTTATGAAGGCCTAAGCGCAAACTACCCCAAACAGCCAAAAAAAGGGCTCAGCACTGGGGAGGGGGGTGGCCAAGCAGCTAAGGGGTTAATAAGTGAGCATTATGTTAAATATGGGATGTTGTAAGATTTTTTCTTGTTTTCATTTCTTTTTCCCATAGCTGGATCATATGTATGTATTCAATTAATTGGGAATCTCATTTTGATTAAAAATAGAGGAGGGTATGTAATTAGAATTAGAATTAGTAATCCACCTTTAACATTCATTTTGCATTATAACATTTCTTGCTTATGTTTGTACTTATAGTTTAATAAAATGTAGGTTATTTAAAAAAATGGGCACGTAGCATAACAATGCATCTTTTGAAATGTAGCCATGGATGCAATTTTTTGTTTATTCCACTTTTATCACAAAGTCTTGATTTACAATACGTCAAATGTCTGCAAACTGCCCTTAAAGGATGAGAAAGTAAATCCTTGTGAATAGGCCCAGTGTTCTTTCTGGCAAATCCATGAAATTCTGCAGAATGGCCCTGCAACTCTGTTCACGAATATACTGTAGAGAATGTCCATGATTCACCAATAAGGCCTATTCGGTCAAAGTCCCAACACAGATACATTGTTTTGCTGTGAATGAGCCTATTTAGGAAGACTGCCTGGAAAGATCAAACGTGGTCATCACTATCAAACCAGGCGCAAATAATACATCTTTCTCTCGTAAACATAAAGTACATATTTTATGTGCTTGTTAACTGTCGAAAACAGTGAAAACTGGGTCTCTATGTGCCAGCACCAAATGGGTCTGAATCATCAAACGTGCATTTGTTATATAAGTGCAGTATTGTCCTTGATGTTTTTCAGGTCGGTCTTGGACCCAATTCCAGATGAAAATGTGGCACTGGGAAAAAGCCTTTATAAGGAAGGCTAAACAAGAAATCTCTTTACAACGCAAGCTCTATCACGAAAACGCCATTACAATGAAAGACTTTCACAACGAAGGGGCTTATTTGCAAGCCCTGTGCACTACCATCACTTTTAGTGATGCACAAATCGGAGCATAGTGCAGGCTCATATCTACAAGGCCAGGCAAAGTCACTTTTTGTGGCTTTTCTTGGACTTGTAGATATGGCGTAAGGCAATGCAGTGCAAGTCACTGCCTTCCTGTACACTGTGTCAGGGAGGTGTTATATGGGCTTTGCGGGTTTCCCATGCAACACCCATGGTTGTTGACGCATTCCCAGAATGACAAGAATCTGTAAGCATTCTGCAGCACACATAGAAAGAGGAACAAGCCTCCGTGGATTGTTTTTATGCAGGAAGGTGTCCATCTGGCACAGAAACAATCCTGTCTGCGACGCAGGCATCCTTGCAAGGGTTACTCCTTCGGCGATAGACAGCCCATTGTGTGCCCAGGGGGAGAAGACAGAAATGTGCTGTATCTTGTGGATCCCCCGCAATTCTGCCCTTTCCCTGTGGCGCAGGACAGCACAGCAACTCACTTGCTCGCTGTCCTGCGCCACAGGGTTGTAAATAAGCTCTGAGATTTTTACAACAAATGTTCCTTTACCACAGATTACTTTTACTAAGAAGAATATGTTAAATGTAAATATTTTGCATGTAAGTAAAAATCTCAAATGTATATATATATATATATATGTATATATATTTATATACACACATATATATCTATCTACACACACATGTGTGTGTGTATGTGTATATATATATATATATATATATATATATATATATATATATATATATACATGTATCTATATAAAATATGTATGAATATATATATATATATTACCTAGATAGAAAAATAATTTTTTGTTTAGCTAATAACTTTGGCGCCATTTGATGAATCTTCTTGAAATTTTCCAAGAAAATACGACACTTGAAAAAAGCAGAGTGATGCCATTGGGGAACATGTCGGCCGACTAGGGCTCGGTCGGAGCGCCCGCGTGGGAAGAGCCACATTACGGCTGGATTAGTGTCGTGTCGATTATCTGGTGGCGCAGTAATGTTTAGGTTTATGTAGGGATCCCTTCCCCCCCTTTTTTTACCGTATTTGTGGTGCTAGTTTCCATTGGAGGCCCGGGGGTCTTCCCTTTGTGGATTTCATCACCAGACACACTCTGGAGACCTCGAAGAGGGCAGCTGCAGTTAATGGATTAAAGTTTAGACAGAGAGCTGGGTAATGAGCTGATGATAAGGCTCAACTTGTGAAACACATGAAGCGGAGTGGCTCTGAGAAACATTTGTTGAGGTACCGGCGTTCTCGTAGCTTGCGGGAGGGGCAGGCCTGAGGTCAGGACCAGAACAGATGAAAGTAAGGGCCTCTATTAAGGCAGTTAAACCTCACCTGAAGAACACATTAACAAAGGCCCCCCACCCCAAAAACACGCTGAAGTCACCTGTAACGAGAGTGGCAGCAGAGAAATTCATAGGGGTGGTTCCCTCTAACTTGTGTGATGGTACAGCACTTGAAGGGGGTGGTGGAATACCTCAAAGGCCCCAGAAGCCTAGAGAGTTGGAAGATTCAGGAGCACTGTCTAGCCGACCTGGGGGTTGGGATTTGGTTCAAACAACTCTTGCTCAATTGTTTCAGGAAATTAAGGATCATTTCGCAATTCTCATGTTTAAAGCTCCAATTTTTCTTGGGGGGGGGATCTAAATGTCTTATTGGGTAATGCGTCAGATAGGTCATCGGAAAGAATATTAATTAATTAACCAAAAATGAGAAGTTGTTGGCTGGATATGATGGATTATTTTGACCTATGTGATGTTTTGCGAGGATTAAGAGGGAATAGTAGGGGGTATACTTTTCACAGTAAAAAGAACGGTTATTACTCCAGGCTAGACTACTTTCTTGTAGAGAGAAAAGTAATGGAGAGAGTCACTGAACTGGACCAGATGCCCATCCCTTTATCAGACCACTTGGCCTTACTGTTAAAAATGCTGCAGAAGGAGGGATGGGCAGAAAGGGGATGGACAATAGACAGAAGAATGTTGGGGCAGTCACAGTTAGTTCAAAGGATATCCCAGCAGTCGCATTAGTTTTTCTCCTGGAATATGGCATCAGCTCCACTTTGTGTGGTATGGGACACTTGTAAGACCTGGCTAAGGGGGACAATAACTAGTTTAGCGGTTTATTAGGTGAGGCAGGAGAAGTTGCAACAAGTTGAATTGGAGGGGAGATTGCAAGGGTAGAAGAGGAGTTTAAGGCAGATACATTTAGTGAGGCTGGGCGGGGTGTAACACTAGAGCATCTAGAAGAATTACAGGTAAAATTCCGCACTGTGCTCGAGGATAAGATGGCTCAGCAGTGGGAAGCCAGCAAAGCCCGTACAATTATTCACTGGGAAAGTTGTGGTAAGCTGCTGGCTTGGAAGAGTAGATTGGATGTGCGCCAGAATAACATCAAGAAGGTCATGAATCACAGTTGAGGTGCGTTGGTTGAGGACAATCCCACAATAATTGATGCATTTAAATCATTTTTTCAGGAATTATATAAAAAAGATTTAGATCCAGATTTAGGGGCGATAGAGGCATGGCTTGGGCAGAAGCATCTTCCAAGATTATCGAGTGAGGATGCACAATTCCTGAGTCAAGAAATATCGGGCAGTGAGATTTTAGCAGCTATTAAGAGAACAAAGAAAGGGAAAGCGGTGGGTCCCGACATGATCCCTAGTGAGCTATATGTAGTAATGGAAGAAGTCATCATTCCAGTATGGGTACGGTTGTTTAACGCTAAACTGTTGGGGGGTTCCCCCTTCCCGAATTCCTGGAATGATGCAATAATTTGCCTGTTGTTGAAACCTGGCAAGAATCCTCTGGAATTTCACTCTTATCGCCTGATTTCATTACTTAACTGTGACTATAAGGTCTTCACCAGTATTTTAGCAGGGCGCTTGAATAAAGTGGCTGGGCATTTCATACATCAGGAGCAGCAGGGATTTCTGCCGGGCAGAAATATGAGAGATCTTAATCATTCCTTGATTGGTCCCATTGATTTGGCTATAGCTTTAAATATCCCCCTGACTGTCGTAACAGTGGATGCTGCTAAAGTATTTGACCCTGTGAACTGGAAATATCTCAGGATGGTTTTAGCTCACTTTGGAATAGGCAAGTCCCTAATTAATGTCCTGCCAAAGATATACGGTGCTCCAGCTGCGAAAAGTTTAGTCAATGGCATTCTATCGCCGAAAGTGGAGATAGGAGGGACCAGACAAGGGTGTCCTCTCTCCCCGATCCTTTTTGATCTACATATTGAACCTTTTGTGGAGAGCTTGAGGTCAAATGAATGTGTAAGACCTTTTGTGGTCGGCGATTTTTATAGGAAAGTGGTGCTGTATGCCGATGAATTGATGATATACACCTCTGATGTCATGTCATCGATCCCTAAACTTGTGAAGGAAGTGAGGATCTTCTCAAAATTAGCTGGTTATGAGGTAAATGAAGAGAAAATGGAGATAATGTCCTGGAACCAAGTCTGTGAAGATCCTAGAAATGTCCCTGAGATAAGGTATTTGGGCATAAAGGTAACGCAAGATCTAGGAGACATATCTTTTAAGAATTTAGAAAAGGTGGTTAAGGAGGTTGGGGCTCTCCTAAGAAAGGGAAAATTTGCCGCTTTCGATTTTTGGACGTGTTAACCTGATCAAGATGTCTATACTTCAGAAGATTACTTTCTTATTTGATGATATTCCCCTACATTTTGATAAAGAGGTTATCCTAAAACTGCAAGTGAAGACCTCATCATTTATTTGGGCCAGCAAAGGTATTTGCCTATCATTGGAAAAAATTAAGGAGGAAGATGAGTGTTGGGGATTTGGCCCTTCTTGATCTACAGTTGTATTGTTGGGGTTATCAATTAAAGAATAACAGGATGCTGTTGTTGACTCCAGATGGCTCAATAAAGGGATGTAATGTTCAGGGCAATGTTGAAAGGCTATCCTGTAAGTGGCTTCTCCTATAAGTTTGGAGCTCCAAAATTTTTCAAAAAAGTTAGACTGAAATGTCTACGAGCAGCTTCCGTTAGTTGGTATGAAATTAGATCCTTTCTTGGTATCTTTTAGTATAGCAAACTAGCCCCCATCTGGGATTCATCCGGGACCCCGGAGTGCCTATTGGATAGCTTGGCAGAGCCCCTCAAAAACAATGGAGTTACTAGATGGGGACAGTTAACTGAAGATGGGCCAACTTTGAGCTGGGAGTTTTGGAATAATAAGACACAAGGGACTATGGCCCTCATTACAACCGTGGCGGTAAATGCTGCGTACCGCCGTGCTGACGCCCGCAAACATACCGTGACCGCAGCGGTATTCCGCTATGGGTATTATGACCCACACTGAGAAATTCACCACAATACAGGCACCCACACAAGTCCACCAGACCAAAGGTCAGTGATAAACTGGCGATAGCCAAACCCATACCATTACGCCAACAGGAATACGCCCATAGTATCATGATCCACGAATCACCGCAGCGGTCTTTCAATCGCGGTAAACCATTGGCGGTACATACCACCGCCGTCAAAATATACATGCATTTACAAAAAAAACACCACATTGGACACTTCAAAATACACACACCTGACACACATACACACACCACATGCATATTACCCACAACCCTTTCAATGAAAAAAAAAAGATTGCCTACACAGAGAGACACAAGCCAGGAGCACCCACTCAATCAGAGCCACAGAACACCATCACCCATCCACCATCCACGCACATCACAGCATACACCCCAACACATCATCCCACGCTTCACCCCACACATCCTCACACATATCACACACACCACCTCCATGGCACCCCAAAGACACCCCAGGTTTTCTGAGGAGGAGCTAAGGGTCATGGTGGAGGAACTCATCCGGGTAGAGCCACAGCTATTCGGATCACAGTTGCAGCAGACGTCCATTGCTAGGAAGATGGAGCTATGGCGGAGAATCGTGGACAGGGTCAATGCCGTGGTTCAGCACCCCATAACAAGGTATGATATCAGGAAGAGGTGGAACGACCTACGGGGGAAGGTGCGTTCGGTGGTTGCAAGACACTAGGGGCCAGATGTAGCAAAGAAACATTTTGCGAGTTGTAAATAGCGAGTCATAGCGACTCGCTATTTGCAACTCGCAAAATGTTATGCAGAACGGTGTCTCAGACACCGTCTGCGAGTCGGTATGGGGTCGCAATGACCCACCTCATGAATATTCATGAGGTGGGTCGCAAATTGCGGCCCCATACCGACTATGGGCACTCGCAAACATGGAGGCCTGCTGTAGTCAGCAGACCTCCGTGTTCGTGACTGCTTTAAATAAAGCAGTTTTTTTTTTTTTAAGTGTAGCCCGTTTTCCTTAAAGGAAAACGAGCTGCACTTAAAAAAAAAAACCGAAACCTTTAGTTTCGGTATTTTTTCAGGGCAGGGAGTGGTCCCTTGGACCACTCCCTGCCCTGAAAAAATGTTTTTGGGTCCAGTCACAAACTGGAAGGGGTCCCATGGGGACCCCTTCCAATTTGCGAGTGGGTTACCATCCACTCGAAGTGGATGGTAACTGCAACACCATTTGCGACCGCATATGCGGTCGCAAATGGTATTGCATACCACTAGGAATCGCAAATAGGAAGGGAACACCCCTTCCTATTTGCGATTCTGAAATGCATTTTGCGAGTCGGTCCGACTCGCAGAATGCATTTCTGCATAGGAAAATGCGATTTGCAACTCGCAAACGGCAGTTTTTGCCGTTTGCGAGTTGCAAATCCTTTCCTACATCTGGCCCTAGGTAGCCGTACAGAGGACTGGCAGTGGACTCCCATCTCCTACCCCAAAACTAACAACATAGGAGGAGCAAGTCTTGGCAATAATGCATCCTGAGGGCCTCACAGGAGTAGCAGGAGGACTGGACTCAGGTAAGTCACATCTTTACTACTTTATCCCCCCTACCTGCATTCCATCACAAACTCCTACCCCTACCCTCACCCCATCACTCCACCACCTCACATATACTGCACTATCACAACCCACCCATCCCAAAGCCAAGCCCTGCATGCAACACCAAAGCATGGACCCCCAACACAGACCTGCATGGACAACCATCCCCACAGCATGCCCAGTAGAGAGACTCACCCCACCCACAAAATCACCACACACACAAGGCCAAGCTGACAGGGAAATCACAACCATACAGGGAAACACACCCATGCACAAGATGGCACAAGCAGACACAATAACACTGCATGTTCATCCCCACAAGACCCCTACTCAACGTCACTGGAGAGGAGGTGCCAGCTACATCCAGTCACCCCCCTGAAGAGGCCCACAGTGACGACAGCAGCTCTGCATGCCTGGATCAGGATGACCAAACTGGCCCATCAGGGACCTCTGGACAGTCGGGTACCCTGCCACAGTCCCAACCCACCACAGAGCCTCCCGCCTCAGGAAACACCAACACAGAACCCACCCTGCGGGCCTATGCCATTGTCCCCAGGACAAATAAATCAACAACGTGTCCACCACTACAGGGACCTCAGGCAACCCCACAAACACAAGCCATTCAGGGACCTGTGGTCAGTGGCAGTGGACAGAGGCACTGGACAACAGGGAAGCTGGGAGGACTGCTGTGCAACAGGGGGAGGACAGGCCCAGGGAACCCACTCTCCACGAAGCACTCTCCAACGTCCTAGGAGCATACCACCATTCCCAGGAGACGATGGGCCAGATACTAGTCAAGTTGCAGGAGACCCAGCGGCTGCAGGAGGGACAGTACCTGGTGATCAGGGATGACCTAACTAACATGTACACCATCCTGGTCACCACTGCAGGGGTGCTGGCTGACATGGCCAAGACCATGAGGGAGGCAGTGGCACAACAACGGGAGCCTGATACTAGCCAAACCAATGAACAGCCTTCCACCTCCGCCGGCGCTAGTGGACAGACGGCCCCACCACAGGGCCAACAGGCCACCAGCACCCCACACCCTGCAGAAGGAGAACCACCCCGCAAACTGTCTCTGTGATCCAGGCAGAAGCCAGAGAACATTGCCAAGACCCCGCCAGTAAATAGGACTCTACTGGTTGTCATCCTTCTGTCCCACTCTGTCACCCTGTCCACCTAGAACTGCCATTACTCCCCTCCTATGCCCCATTGGACAATGCACATGTGATACAAAGAGACTGGACTTTGCCATGGACTTTCCTCCACCATCACCCCAGCCCATTGCACATCCCCCTCTACTTATGAGCACTTAAATAAACACCCTTGGACAAATACTAATCTGGAGTCTGTCAAAGGATTCACAAATGTATTAGTACAACATTATCAAAGCATTGGAACTCAAATGCACAGTGAAATATACTTTTGAATGACCTTTGGTAGGCAACAGTAAACATAGCAGGAGCCAGAGTGGGGCACAGAGATCTGAAAATAGAGATGCGAAAGGGTGCAGTCAGTGCCATACAGATAGGGAAATCAGGCTGTCATGTACAATGTCCAAAAGAAAAATGAAATGTAAAGTGAACCTACAGTGTCTTACCTGTGTGTCACTGGAAGTACTGCTGAATAATATTGATTCTGTTGCCAACATCTTTTTCCTCTGCCTCCTCTTCCTCACTGTCCACAGGCTCCACCGCTGCCACAAGACCATCTCCAGGCACATCTTCCTGCAGAAAAGGCACCTGGCGTATCAAGCCCAGGTTGTGCAACATGCAACATGAAACGATGATCTGGCACACCTACTTGGGTGAGTAGTACAGGGATCCACCTGTCAGATGGAGGCACCGGAACCTGGCATTCAGAAGGCCGAAGGTTCTCTCATTAATCCTCCTTGTACGCCCATGTGCATCATTGTAATGTTCCTCTGCCCTTGTTCTGGCATTCCTCACTGGGGTCAGTAGCCATGAGAGGTTGGGGTAACCAGAGTCGCCTGCAAATATCGAGAAACAACTGTTAGACACACACTAACCCTTCGGGACAACCCATACCCAGACACCTACTCATAGTGTGTGGGGACCTTTGGCTCACCCATTAGCCACACCCGGTGCCTCTGGAGTTGGTCCATCACGTATGGGATGCTGCTATTCCTCAAGATAAAGGCGTCATGCACAGAGCCAGGATATTTGACATTCACATGGGAGATGTTCTGGTCTGCCAAACACACCATCTGCACATTCATAGAGTGATAGCTTTTTCTATTCCTGAAAACCTGTTCATTTCTCTGGGGGGGAGGGGGTACAAATGCCACATGTGTACCATCAGTGGCACCAATGATGTTGGGGATATGACCCAGGGCATAAAAGTCAACTTTCACTGTGGCCAAATCCTCCACCTGGGGGAAGACGATGTAGCTGCGCATGTGTTTAAGCAGGGCAGACAACACTCTGGTCAGCATGTTGGAGAACATTGGCTGAGACATCCCTGATGCCATGGTCACTGTTGTGTGGAAGGAACCACTTGTCAGGAAATGGAGCACTGACAGGACCTGCACTAGAGGGTGGACACCTGTGGGCTGGCGGATAGCTGACATCAGGTCTGGCTCCAATTGGGCACATAGTTCTTGGATGGTGGCCCGATCAAGTCTGTATGTAATGATAATGTGTTTGTCCTCCATTGTCGCAAGGTCCACCAGGGTCTGTACACCGGGGGACGCCGCCATCTCCTATTCAGCCTCAGCGGTTGAAGCCTATGGACGAGAACGGTGAGCAGAGGGTCATATTCCCACATCTATTGCACTAATGATGATTTGTTTACTTTACAGGACCAAAATTTGAACCTGACTGTAAGTTGCTGTGCCAATGTCTGCTGTGACGCAGTTAGGTGCCATGCCCTGTGCCCCCCTGAAATGGCGGATGCCTGACCTGTGTGGAGGGACGAGTGGAAATGAGGTAATTGCACTGGCGTTGTGCGCCATCGCGGTAGGCGGTTGAATACCACGGCGCAACTTCACATTGGTTATCATTGGGCCCTATGGGTTCCAGGAGCCAATGGCGATGTTCGCCGGCAGTGACAGTATGCACCGCCGCGGATGTCACTGCCATTTTCTATCTATCCACTCACTTGCTACCTGACCTTCCACAGGAGAGGACCTACACTGCAAGTGCTGCTATGACCTGTGTCTGGAAGTGACAATGGCTCATGTGTTTTTGGAAAAGGGCCCCTGCCTTCACTGCGGAGGAGTTGGAGAAACTGGTGGATGGGGTCCTACTCCAGTACAAGTTACTCTACGGTCCTCCAGATAAACAGGTAAGTACACTGTGAGCATGAGGCGTGGGACATGAATGCATGTGACCCACACGAAGGTGAGGGCAGAGGCGTCCTGGCCAGAGTGCAGCATGTAAGGTGGACAATGTATGTGCGTCAAGGGATGGGAGGGATCTGGTGGGCCATGAGTCTGACGGTCCGGACAGTTGACTAATTCCCTTATCTGCTGTCTTTTCCCTTCATGTCAGCACCCACCAGAAGAAGGGTATTTAGGGTGCCATCGCCAAGGAGGTGCGGACCCTGGGGGTCTTTGACAGGTGGATCACCCACTGCCACAAGAGGTGGGAGGACCTGTGCCGCTGGGCATGAAGATGGCGGAGGCCCAGCTGGGGCTGGCCTCCCTACGAGGAAGTGGTACCCATCGCACCATGACCCCCCTGATGTTCCATCAGCCTATCGTGAGTTGGATGGGGGCTTGAAGGCATCACAGCCTCCACAAGCGGGTGAGTACAGATACTGACTCCTGACTTTGCACATGTTAAGAGGTACCTGGGTGGGGGATGTGGGATATGGGTGCCGCTAGGCCAGGGCGAAAATGGCAAGGTAGGTCCCTTGTTGGGCAGGCTCTGAAGCACTCCTACCCCAATAGTGTTGGAGCTGGTGACACCTGGGCTGGTGAGTATCTTAGTAACTGGTTGGGCATGGCCTAGTGCATAGGGCTGCTCCCTGTGTTTGTGTCCGCCAACGGTAGTATCCTTTGTCTCTCCCCCCCCTTTTTGTTTTGTCGCCCTGTCTCTGTGTGCATTAGCATCATCTGGCGGAGGAGCAGAGGCACCGGAGACGAAGGGAGCTGCATCCCACATGGGCCTGGAGGACGAATCAACTGAGGTAGAGGGCACCAGTGGGAGAGAGGCCGAGGAGAGCACCACGATGGAGACAGGAGGGGAGACCACAGACAGCGACTGCTCCTCCAATGGAAGCTCCCTAGTGGTGGCGGACACCTCTGTGCCCACCCCAACAACAGGTACAGCCACCACCCCCCACCAGCACCACCCTCCCAGCAGCCCCTCAGGGTGTTTCCCATGTGTTTCCCATGCCCGCTCACCCAGGAGGGTGGGCATCTCCTTCGCCCCAGACACCTCAGGCCCTGCCCCAGTTAGCCCTGTTGCCCTCAGTGAGGAGGCTATTGACCTCCTGAGATCCCTCACTGTTGGGAAGTCAACCATTCTGAATGCCATCCAGGGTGTCGAGAGGCATTTGCAACAAACAAATGCATACATGGAGGGCATTCACGCTGGCGTGGTGGCCCAACAGAGAGTATTTCAGGCTCTGGCCTCCGCACTGATGGCAGCCCTTGTCCCAGTGTCTAGCCTCGCCCTCCAACTTCCTCTACCCAGTCCCACTCACCCAAAAGCCACCCACCTAACAACAGCATCCAGCACATGCACCTTCACCCAAACTCAGCAAACAGACACCTCCTACCACAACTCCCTCTTCCTCCACTCCCAAACCCTCTCCCTCTTCCTGCCCCAGTGTGTCTAAAAAGGTTTTCCTGGCAAACATTGACCTGTTCCCTACCCCACCCCCCCGTCCTTACCCTCGGGCCAGGGTGTCCTGAACACAGGCCAGCACCTCAGCCACCAAGTCGTCGTCTGCTGTGGTACCTCCAACTCCCAGAGGCTCAAAGGGGATACCCGTCAGCCAGCCAGTGTGCCACCAACCCCGCAAAGGACCAAACCATTCCGCCACCTGCCAAGGTGAAGAAGGGGACGACATGCAGCAATTGCAAGGTGCCGGACCCACCCAGCAAGGCCTCCTCCAAAACTCCAGCTGCCAGAGCCAAGGTCGCAACAGCATCTGCCAATGTGAGGAAGGGGCAGAAAACCCAAGGCAAGGCACTTCAGCCATCGGAGGCTGCAGGTGAAGGCCTGGTGGCCATCAGCAGAACCGCCTGCCCCGCCACTTGCACCGCAGGAAGCACCGCCAGCAGCTCTGCCGCAGGCACCTCCGCAAGCACCGCCACCTGCACCGCCGATGCCACTACTACTATCAGCAGCAGCATCCCCAGTGGGCAGCCGTCTGAGACTGCAGGAGAAGGGCTGGGGCCTACCTCCACTCCTGGCAGCACCGGCACCTGCACCACGGCCAGCACGGCCAGCAGCCCTGCCGCAAGCACCGCTGCAAGCACCACCACCTGCACCGCTGACAGTGGGACCGCTACCAGCAGCAGCATCCCCAGTGGGCAGCCGTCCGAAGCTGCAGGAGACGGGGTGGAGCATATCTCCACCACTGGCAGCACTGGCAGCACTGGCACCTGGACCGGCAACACCACCAGTTTGCAGCCTTAGCCACCGCAGCATGGAGTCTAGCCCTGCCTCCATGGACTATCATGTAACCTAGTCCCTGGAAATCCCGTTTCTCAGACTCCCAGGTGAGGGAATGTGAACCGCCACAACCCAAGTGCTGCATCACTCGGCACAAGGCCCCCTCCAGAACCAGTGGAGAAAGGCAGCCACTCACAAAATCCTTTGCAGGATGAAGCAGATTGGTCACAAGGCCCCCTCCAGAACCAGTGGAGAAAGGCATCCATTCACACAATCCTTGGCAGGATGAAGCAGACTGGGCACAAGGCCCCCTCCTTAACCAGTAGAGATAGGCATCCACTCATCCCCTCCTTGGCAGGATGAAGCAGACTGGGCACAAGGCCCCCTCCAGAACCACTGGAGAAAAGCATCCACTCACCCCCTCCTTGGCAGGATGAAGCAGACTGGGCACAAGGCCTTCTCCAGAACCAGTGGAGAAAGGCATCCTCTTGAGAGACTGTGGCTTTGCACTCCCCAGCACCAAGCAGTGGGCAAACCACCCACTTGAGAGACTGTGGCTTTGCACTCCCCAGGACCAAGCAGTGGGCAAACCACCCACTTGAGAGACTGTGGTTCGCACCCCCAGGACCAAACAGTGGGCATGGAGCCCCCTCGAGGAGCAGTGGTGTTGTCCAATCTTCTGGCTGAGGTGCCCCCCCTCCCCTGCCCCCCTGAGGTGCCTGTGTGTTTTCAACCTGTTGCCCCTGCAGTGTTCTCTCCGTATTGAGGCAGGAGTCAAGTGTGGGCTTGGCCCTTGATTTTTGGCCCAGTGGCCCACGGACATTTAGAAGGGACAATGTACGGCCTTATGTACAAACTGTATATTTTTGTGGATACTGTTTTAATTATCGTTACGTAGATCTGCCTATTTCTAAAATTACACTTATTTAACTCTATTCCTTTTGTCCTTGAGTTCTTCCAGGGGGTAATGGGGTGTAAATGTACTGTTGCTGCATGTGTTTGTGTGTATGGTGCTGTGGGTGAGGATGGGGGTTTGGGTGTTGCGTGTTGTGTGTTGCATGTGTGTATCTCTCTCGTTTTCCTCCCCCTGTGTACTAGGTGCAGTACTCACCATGGTCGTCACTGCCGTATTTCGTATTCTTGGTAGATGAGGAGGTAGACCATCATGGGCAGGAACTGTAACTCAGGCTCCATGGCATACTGGTTCTTCGTTGAGTGTAGAGTGGTGAGTGGTTTCCTTTCCAAACACTGTTTCCACCGTGCTTTTGATGGCATTGGTACCGCCCCGGAAAAGCTGGCTGATTGGCGGGTTGTGATGGGGTGGGCAGTACATTGTCTTCTGCCTGTCTGTTGGCGGGGACTGCTGCGGTGTTTGTTGCCTCCCCAGTGGCGGTCAGTGTGTTAAAGTGGCTGTCTGTGTTGGAGCTTTCCGCCGTGGTCGTGATCCCATTTTTTTTACCGTCGGCCTGTTGACGGTATTACCGCCACTTTAACACTGACAGGGTTGTATCTATATTCAAGATTTTTCAGGTAAATGGGTGGCTCAAAAGTCAGGGGGTTCCTAGCCCAGACCCCACGCAAATGGAGCAGGAATAGCAGGTAGCTGGTGACAAAAAGAAAGAAGTCTCTTGATGGTATCAACATCTTCTATCAAGAGTAGAGAGTGTGTCGCAACCATTATATAAGAAATGGAGTGGACTTCTGCCGGATGAGGAGTTGGAACAGTAATGGCAAGTATCCTTGGCAACATTCTATTCAGTGGTCAAATCAGCAGCGTTAAGAAGGAACCACCTTTTTACCCTTTGGACCCCTGGGAGGTTGGCAAAGATAAAGAGAGGCGGTTCAGCATCAGATTGTAAACGGTGTGGTAGCTTAGAGGCAGGTGATCTTCATATGTTTGCCGCTTGCCCGAAATTAAAAGGATTCTGGTCGGCGGTGGGTAAGACAATCTCTGACTCTCTGGGTTTCACAGTTGAAATGACCCCCCGTAAATTATATTTGGGATTTTGACCTTAGACACAGATCCTCCCTTCTCTTTTCCTTTTTCTCTTCCTTTCCCCAAGTTATATCAAAGAAAGCTGGTGTTTTATCTAATATTACTTGCCAAAAAGGGAAGTTTTGTAAAAGTTAGGTCCAATCCTCCCCCCTTAATTGGAGGGAATGGAGAATGTCTGTTCTTTTCTTTAAGGAAATAGATAGAAGATAAGCAAGTAGGTTTGGGAATCAGATTTGGGAACTTTTAAAGATCTGAGGTGTTTAATATGTATATTGTTCCGTGATTATGTACCCCTGACCTGGTTAGATTGGGAACTGGTCTCATCCTATGACCCAGAGGGTAGTGTATTCCTGAGCTCATGAGGCTGGCGACACCTAACCAGAGTTCAATGGCGACATTTTTATGAGGACAAAATAAAAAATAAAAAAATACAACACACAGTATTGGGGTGATCTGTCAAGCAGGGGCCGAGAAAAAGGGGGAGTCTCAAAACGCTTTTTCCCCATTACTTTTTCCACATGGATTTTGTACAGCGATAGCGCCCGAACCTCTGGACGGAATTACACCAAGTTTGGCAGAAAGGGAGGTCTTGCTCCAGAGAGTGCCCTTTTTGTTATTTGGTATAAATCTGTTCAGTTGTTTTTGAGAAATTAAAGAAAATCAAAATGTGTGTATATATATATATATATATATATATATATATATATATATATATATATATATATATATATATATATATATAAACAAAAAAATGATTGCCACGCACTCCGCTCAGCCACAAAATGAATTTAAGTGGTTTGATTCGGTGCAGAAAAAAAAAAGGAACAATGCGTTTCGACTTTACAGTCTTCTTCTTAGTTCTACAGTCCTTTCTCTAACAGATCTATTTATACTGTGTATCTTACACACCAATTCAATGCATTCTGGTTACGGTAGTTCAATTATACAATGCAAAAATTTCACTAAGTTTGTACTCAATTTCATCAATTCAAAATTTGTTAATCCCATAAAACAATATTTATAGTACAAAAAGTATATTTTATAACTTAAAAAACTGATTGTCATAAATTAGAGAAAGAACCAAATAATTATAAATAATAATTCTACAATAATCAGCCATTTCATTTGATTCATGATTAAAGAAACCTCAAAATTCGTCTCCATGATTATTCACTCACAATTCATTTATCATGTGTAAATTATGTGCAGAAAAAATAAGTTAATTAGTGTAATTCTTCAATTTAATGTTCAATCGTGGCTCTAATGATCTTTGTAAATAAATTCTAATTCATTTTAATTCAGAGATGGACATAAAGCTCCTCATCATAATTAAGCCCTAACGGGGTCTTTGTCCTCATTGAAATAATATATTTAGATTCAAGTTGTCTCATTTTTTTTTACTCTACTCCACCTCTTTCATGTTCAGGAATGTGGTCTATTCCATAATATCGTAACATTCTCCAACTGTTTATTTCATGTTGTTGGAAGTGTTTGGCTATGGCATATGTTAGATCCTTACGTAGCACTGCTCTGACATGCTCTAAGATTCTTTTCTTTAGCATGCAGATTGTGCTTCCTACATATCTCAGGCCACAATGACATTCAATTACATAAACTGTAAATTTTGTGTTACAAGTTATTCGATATTTTATGTTCATTTCCGTTTTATCCCATAGTTTTACAGTTTTAGTTGATTTTCCAATTTTGCAAGCTTTACAACTGTTACATTTAATGAAGCCACATTGTTGTTCAGTTAGCCAATTCTGTTGATTTCTTATTGTGAAGTGGCTTCTAACAATATAATCTTTCAATGATGGGGCTTTTCGATACGTAATCATTGGACCTGAGCCTATTGTTGGACCAAGATCTGGATCTTTCTGTATGATATGCCAATGTTTGCATAAAATATTTTTGATAAGGCCACTTTCTTTAGTGTATTCCATTATCATTCTCACATTGTTTTCCTCTAATTTATGCTGTGTAACCTTTATTTTCTTTGGCACTAGTGTCTCATCTCGAGAAATTTTTTGTACTCTTTCTAAATTTCTTGTAAAAGTCGATGATTATAGCCTCTCTGTTTGAATCTATGTAAGGTCTCTTTTATTTCAACTGTACCTCTTTCTCATTAGAACAATTTCTACGCATTCTGATCAATTCCCCATAGCGTATGCTTTTTAAAAGTGATTTAGGATGGAAACTTTGACCATGTAAGATGCTGTTCGTTGACGTTTTTTTACGGAAGACTGTGGTTTCTAATTTATTCTTCTCTACATAGATGTTGATATCTAGAAAATTAATTGATGACTTACTCATTTCACAAGTGAACTGCAAACCCACATTATTCTGATTCAGTTTATCAAAGTATAATTGAAAATTATCCTGTGTTCCTTGCCAAATTATAAATAAATCATCGATAAAGCGTACCCAAAGTGCAATTTTGTCCATGAACATATCATTATCCTTGCTCCAAGCTATTTCCCTTTCCCACCAACCCATTGTTAAGTTGGCATAATTGGGAGAAAGGGAAATGCCCATTGCTGTACCGCACATTTGCTGGTAAATCTTATGATTAAAGAGGAAAATGTTGTTATTGAGGCATAATTCTATCATTGAAAGTAACATCTTAGAATGTTCAAATTCCACAATACTTTTCTGTTTTAAAAAATATTCACATGCTCTTAATCCAATATCATAATTAATAGACGTGTATAAAGATACAACATCTATTGTCACTAATAAGTAATCATCAGACCAGTTTAATTCCGATAAGATACGTAGTAGATCTCCTGAGTCCTTAATGTATGAACTTAAAGTCATTACAATTGGTGCCAGATAAAAGTCAACATAATCAGAAATTCTCTCATATAATGATTCACATGCTGAGACTATTGGTCTGCCTGGTGGTGATGTTAATGATTTATGTATTTTAGGTAAAAAGTATATTGTTGGAATGGTCGGATTCTCCTTTTTCAAAAATTTGAACTCATCTAAATTCAAAAGTGATTGTTGATATCAATCATCTAATTTTGAATGTAATTGATGAATCATTTGATTGATGGGATTCTGATTCAATTTTCTGTAATTAGATTGATCATTTAGTTGCCTATATGCTTCTGCCATGTAATTTTGTATGTCCAGAAACACAATATTTCCACCGTTGTGTGCGGGTTTGATTATAATATTAGCATTGTCAGTTAATGATTTTAAGGCCAATCATTCATTTTTTTAAAGATTTTCCCGATGACCATGGGGTCTAACATTTTGTAGCTTCTCCACGTCTTCCAATACTAGTTCCAAAAATATATCAATCTTATTTCCAGGTGATAGCACCGGACAGAATTTAGATTTTTCTTTAAAGTTACTGAACTGATGTTTGTTGGTATCTATTTCCAATTCTCTTAAAACTTCTGATTCAGTATATGTTTCATCCGGTAAATCAAAGTATAAATCAAATAGCGTTTTCAAATCTCCAATTTGATTAATACACAAGTTTGATTGATGTGGAATGTCGGTTAATGTTTCCTCCTGTGTTGTTTCAGTTTTTTTCAGATGCATGGATTGATATTTGACCAATTTTTACTTACGGGTAAATTTGTAAATGTCAATGCGAGTATTTACATAATTAAAATGTTTTTTCCGGGCAGAATGATAAACCTTTATTAAGTAATTGACGTTCAGATGATGTCAGTTCATGATTCGAAAGGTTTATTACTAAATCTGGCTTTTCTATTATTTGTTCTTTTGGCTCCTGAGGGGGTATTGTCTCTTTCCACTTTTTTTAGATCTTCTGATTTTCCTCCTCTGTTTTCTATTTGATCTATTTTTCTTCCACCGCCTCGGTATCAATTTGTTCCTCTGCCTCTCGTTAGTCATTGATCTAGATACAATACTTGCATTTCCTCTAAAAAAGTGTTTCCACTAGGATTATCCATATGTTCTGAGGAACTTTCCCCTTCACTAATATCAGATTCACTGGGAGTGTCTTCACTGCTCTGAACAGACTTCAAATTCTTACGTTGTAAATCAAATTTAAGACTCTCAAATCTTCTTGCAAAGGTTAGAATTCTGCCATATTTGTAATCTCTTTCATCTCGTACAAATGTATTTTTCTTGCGTTCCTGTATTTCAGTTTCATACTTTTCTAGTCTGGTTTCCATATTGGTCCTAAATACTGATTGTTCATCAATTTCTTCTCTTTTATTGATCTTATCTTCCACATCCTTCATTTGTTTGTAAATCTCTTCCAAATCCAATTTAGCATATTTAATTAGAATTCTCATCATGTTTAAAGAACATTGGGGATCATTACGACCCTGGCGGCCGGCGGTATGTTGGCGGTAACACCGGCAACAGGCTGGCGGTGTTCCGCCAGCAATTATGACCGTGGCGGAATTGCCACGGCCATACCGCCGTCCCCTCCACTTTCCCCCCAGGATTCCGCCTGGCGGTCATAATTCCCAGGGCAGCGGTGCAAGCACCGCTGCCCTGGGGATTATGAGTCCCCGACCGCCGGCCTGTCCATGGCGGTACACACTGCCATGGAAAGGCTGGCAGTAAGGGGACTTGGGGTGCCCCTGGGGGCCCCTGCATTGCCCATGCACTTGGCATGGGCAGTGCAGGGGCCCCCAGGCATAGCCCCATCGTGCATTTCACTGCCCGAATTTCGGGCAGTGAAATGCGCGTCGGATGCTACTGCACCCGCTGCACATCAGCATTGCCGCCGGCTCTATTACGAGCCGGCAGCAATGTTGATGTGACATTTCCGCTGGCCCAGCGGAAATGTCATAATAGGGAGACAGAAATACCGCCGGCAATGGCGGTATTCTGTCTCCCACGGCCTCAGCGATCTTTTGAAAAGACCGCTGAGGTCGTAATGACCCCCATTGTGTATTATTCTCCTCCCATTCTTTGAATAGATCTGAGCTTACTCCTGAATATGTTGGTATGGTAAATATACGTAAACCTCTCGGAATTCTTTTGACTTCAATATACTTCTCTAATGATAACATTTCCCAGCTTTTACTAATCTCCTTTTTATAATGTTTTTTCTAATTGAAAGAATAGATGTTTTAAAGATGAGTTATTGTGTGCCGAAATGGTTCCTGATGTCGAGATTGAAGAGCCATTATCAAATAATTTTGTAGCCACTGACTATCGTTTTGTTTGCCTTGCTTCCATATTCAAATGTTATGGCTGTTAAAGTCAGTTATCACTTAATCCAATTGCTGCACCCAGCAACAAACCACACTATTCAAGTTTCTAAGGGCTGAACCGCCCAAGTGTTAAAGGACAGCTTATTTCCTTTTTGCAGAGGGCCGCTTCGGCGAATGACGAGTTGTATATAATAGCAAAGATACAAAGTATCTGTGTAAAACGGTCTTACCCTGCAGTGTCAGCTGTTTTGACCGGTGTCCTCTGACGCCGGTCACGCCGTGCTGAATCAGGAGCCATTTCTGAAAAACTTGTGAGACGTCGGGCGCTGTCATATTAATTCAATTCCAAACAAAGCAAGCCAAGGATTCTGACGCGCACTGTCAGCTGGTGCAAGGCAGGAGAGTTGGCTGAACCCTCAAAATATATTTAAACAAAAAAATGATTGCCACGCACTCCGCTCAGCCACAAAATGAATTTAAGTGGTTTTATTTGGTGCAGAAAAAAAAAAAAAGGGAACAACGCGTTTCGACTTTAAAGTCTTCTTCTTAGTTCTACAGTCCTTTCTCTTACATATCTATTTATACTGTCTATCTTACACACCAATCCAATGCATTCTGGTTACGGTAGTTCAATTATACAATGCAAACATTTCACTAAATTTGTACTAAATTTAATCAATTCAAAATTTGTTAATCTCATAAAACAATATTTATAGTACAAAAAGTATGAAATCGAATTAGCATTTATTTACAAAGATCATTAGAGCCACGATTGAACATTAAATTGAAGAATTACACTAATTAACTTATTTTTTCTGCACATAATTTACACACGATAAATGAATTGTGAGTGAATAATCATGGAGACGAATTTTGATGTTTATTTAATCATGAATCAAATGAAATGGCTGATTATTGTAGAATTATTATTTATAATTATTTGGTTCTTTCTCTAATTTATGACAATCAGTTTTTTAAGTTATAAAATATACTTTTTGTACTATAAATATTGTTTTATGGGATTAACAAATTTTGAATTGATGAAATTTAGTACAAACTTAGTGACATTTTTGCATTGTATAATTGAACTACCGTAACCAGAATGCATTGGATTGGTGTGTAAGATAGACAGTATAAATAGATCTGTTAGAGTAAGGACTGTAGAACTAAGAAGAAGACTGTAAAGTTGAAACGCGTTGTTCCTTTTTTTTTTCTGCACCGAATAAAACCACTTAAATTCATTTTGTGGCTGAGTGGAGTGCGTGGCAATCATTTTTTTGTTTATATATATTTTGAGGGTTCAGCCAACTCTCCTGCCTTGCACCAGCTGAAGGTGCGCGTGGGAATCCTTGGCTTGCTTTGTTTGGAATATATATATATATATATATATATATATATATATATATATATTTATATATATGGATGTGAAGGCTCTGCGAACCCTCTCAATCTTGTGCTGAGATCTGATTGGCTGTCAACACTTCAACTAGGAAGTTTTGGCAGCCATCTTGAAAAAAACATAAAACAATAAAGAAAAGGGGCCATGGTAGGGGTACTCTGACCCCTTATCTCTGGTGCTGGGGTCCCAGAAGGACCCGCCAGGCTTAAAAAGCATAAAAACATTTTTTTAAATGTTGGCATGGATCCACCGAATAATGTTTCAAAATAAGCACAGGCTCCTGTGCTTGTTTTCTAAACAGCCCCTGGGTGTACCAGGTCCTGGGGGCAATTACATTTTGCCTGGAGGGCCGCCCTTCGCCCCCTACCAGCCCTGGGCTACCACCTCCCTGCAGCTTTAATAAAAATGGAGCCCAGGGAACGCCACCTCCCTGGGGTGTTAAACAAATATTGGAGGGGGCCTTTGCCCGCCGCAGTCCTGTGCACTGCAACCTTCCGCATGCTTTAAACTAATAGGGTGCAGGGGGGCACTCAACCTACTTCTGCAGCAGTGCAGGGGTCACTCACTCTGCCCGCAGCCCTGGGGACAACCACCTCCCCAGGGCTACAATAAAAGAGTAAAGAGGGTCTGTTGCAGACCCCTAGCCCTGGGGACCATCACCTCCCCAGAGCTAGTACACTTTGGAGGGTGGGGCCTCCCTCGATGAGCAAATGATGGCCCTGGGGACCACACCCACAGGGCCAGCTCCTGCTTTGTCCCAGTGTGCCTATCCCCAGGACATAGCTGTTTGCGTTTGCTTGGTGAGATCTGACAGCTCCCATCAAGCAAAAGCAAACAATGTCTGCTTTCTGACAGCAGGAGTTGTCAAACAGCTCCCACTGGCAGGAAGCTGAGTTTTCATCTATTCCCTTTTCGACAATATGCATGCAGGGAAAATGATGAAAACAATGCTTCCACAAGCAGGAAGCTGCTTTTTAAAGTGTGTGAGTCTATGAGTGGGTCTGATTGGGTGCGTGCGTGTCTGAGTGGGTGTGTGAGTGGCTGCATGAGTCTCTGAGTGCATGTATGAGTGAATGAATTAGTGTATGAATGAGTCAGTGATTTTTTTTTATTTCTTCTTTTTATATCCTTGAATATTCTTGAATATCCTCGAATATTCGAGGATATTCACGAATATCACGCATGGTGAAGAAAAACCATTTAAAACCCATAACTTACACCCCTATATCACACTCCTGGAGTCAGGGTACTTCCACCCTGACCCCTTATACCACTTATCATTTCTATTTTCAGCCCCAGGACCCTCTCCAAAAACATGAAATGGCGGCTGCAACTTTCTAGTCAGGTTGTGGCCAGCCAATTACAGTGCTTCTGTTTGCGTATGCATTTCTGAAAATTCACAAATTTTCACGATATATTTGCGAAGGATCCACGGCCTAGATATACAAACTTATTTTCCCTTTATATCTCCAAAACTACTGAATGGATTTCCACCAAATAAGCGAAACCATGATCTGCATACCAAAAGCTAGCTTTCTTCCAGATTTGGTGAAATTCCATCCAGCGGTTCGGGCTGTAGCTGAGTCTAAAGGTCCTATGGTAATTAACATGGGAAACACAACATTTTCTGTCCCCATTTTTCTCTGCCCTGCTTGACAGATCACCCTGAAACTTTCCAGGCAGAACAAGAATCACTGGGTCCCTTTTTCGTGAGAATTTTGTGAAGATTCGTCAAACGGTGCCAAAGATCAGCAAGTCAAAAAATGCTTTTTCTATGGAAACGTGGTCCTAACTAAATATATATATATATATATATATATATATATATATATATATATATATATATATATATAGATATATATATCTATATATGTGTATATATAGATATATAGATATATAGAGATAGATATAAATATATATATATATATATTCACTAAAAAAACTAAGTTTATAGGGAGGCTAAAGTAGTTAGGAAATGAAATTAAAAAAAATGAAATTCACTTAAAAAACCACAGGGAAGTTATAGTTAGGCTCACATTTTAAACAAATGAAGCCATAGAAATTCACCAGTTATAGTTAGAGTTACCTGAAGTAACTATAACTCGCGGCCCCACCATGCACAGTTTTTTCTTAAAATATTTTATTGCAAATATTACATTGATATTATCAATGATGTAATCAAAGATGTCATGAGTGCCGTAATTTGTGGGTTAAATTGCAGTGCATGGAGAGGGCGCTAGGTATAGCTACCTTAGGGCATGAGTTATAGTTACTTGAGGCCCTGAGGTTAACTCCCTATAAGCACCCAACCTTGCACTGTGCACGGCCTTCACCCATGCTCAGCGGAGGTTGCCCGCAAGACCTGGCGTGCAGCCAGGCCCTGCAGCCAACCCCTCTAACCACCCAACCCAATGCTGTGCACAGCTCTTTGGCCATGCATGGCAGGAGGTGTGAGAGGGTGTATCTGGGGGTGAGAGTGGCTGTGAGAGTGTCTGTCTGGGTGTGAGAGTGCGTATATGAGTGTTTTAGTGGGTGTGTCAGTGTGTGTGCAGGCTTGTGAGTGGGTACATGAAGTTGTTAATTGGTCTGTGTGTGGGTGCGTAGCTATCTAAATGAGTCTGTGATTATCTGACTGGAGCTGTGAGTGGGTGTAAGAGGGTCTCAGTAGGTCTGTTGATAGGTGTGTGAGTGTCTGAGTGGGTTAGTGAGTGGGTGTGTAAGTGTCTCAGTGGTTGTATGAGTGGCAGAAAGAGATTGAGAAGGAGAGTGAGAGAGACAAATTTAAAAAAGGAAAATGTATTTTTTATTCAGAAAATTAAAATCACCTTTTATTTTGTATTTAAACACTTGCAATTAAAAAATAAAAAAAATAAAAAGGAAGGGGGTCTAGCTGGACTCGCACCCTCAGTGTGAAGGTCCTTAACCTCAGTTTTTTTTTTTTTTTAAATTTTCCAGCCCTGATTTTTTTTTGCCCTTTATGGGCTGCCTGGGTCCATGGTGGAGCCCTCAAGGGCTCCCCCTCAGTCCCTATATGTATTTTTTTTAAATGTATTTCTAAAGAAACCCTTTATGGGCTATCTGGGACGGCAGGGGAAGCCTCAGGACATCCCCCCCATTTCCATTGCTTCAGCAAACAAGGAGCTGCTCTAAGCTGCAGCTCTGTGCTTGCTGAAGCATTTCATCTCTGTCCCCTGCATGTGTGCAGGGGACAGAGATAAAAGCTTTGGATTTTAACAGTGGGGCCTGCTTTACAGAACCTGCTGTCAAAACCTGAAGTGTTTGCTGTGGCTTGGTTGCAGCTGCAGAGCTGCAGCCAAGCCATAGCAAACATCTGTGTCCCAGGGGTGGGCACCCTAGGATATAGCAGGAGCTAGCCCTGTGGGATTGCGGTCCCCAGGGCCATCTGTGGCTCCCAGAGGGGGGCTGCACAGCCCCCTCCAACATTAAAATAGCCCCTGGGAGGTGGTGGTCCCCGGGGCACCTGTGACCACAGGCCCCCTTGCATTTTTTTCTTAAATGCCCCGGGAGGTGGTGGTCCCTGGGGCAGTAGGTGTGGGCTGGGCTCCCCCCCTCTGCATATTATAAGACAGCCCCGGGGAGGTGACAGTCCCCAGGGCAGCAGTTGGGCATGCGGACCCCCACATATACATTATCAGCCCCGGGGAGGTGGTGGTCCTGGGGCAGCTGGAGGGGGCCAGGAGCACCCCCCCTGAATTTCTAAATAAATGCCCCTAGAACTTGGCCCACCCGGGGGCTTTATGATAGCGAAGAGCAGAAGCCTGTGCTTAGTTTTTTATTTTTTTATTTTACAGCAGTTCTGCAGATCTGCCACAGATCCAACCTAGGGGGAACTAAGGGGTCAGGGTGGTTGTACCCTGGCCCCTTTTGTATTTTTTATTACTTTTTTCTGGGACTCTGCTTCAGCCGAGTCCCAAGATGACTGACAATACTTCTGTTGTTGAAGTGTTATTAGCTAATCAGATTTCAGCACGAGATCGGGAGGGTTCGCGAATCCTTCGCATCCATATATATCTACAAATTTGGATTTTCTTATATTTCTCAAAAACTACTGAACGTATTTACACCAAACAATAAAAAGGGCTCTTTCTGGACCAAGAGCAAACTTTCTGCAAAATTTGGCGTCATTCCTTCCAGTGGTTTTGCGCTATCGCTGTTCAATTTTTCCTATTGGAACTAACATTGGAAATGCTCTACATTTTACTTCCCTTTATCTCAGCCCCCACCTGACTGATCACCCTGAAATTTTCCAGAGCGCAGCTCAAATTACTTTGGATTTTTTCTGAAACATTTCGTGAAGATTAATCGAACGGTGCCAAAGATATAGGCAAAGAAAAAACACTTTTTCTAAAGAACCTAGGTCCTAAATATAACTACCTACTTTTAGGGTAGGAGTGGATTATTAGGTGGCAAGGGAATTTTTATGGTTTAGGGTGAGTATGGTTTTCTGGGTGGTAAAATAATTTTAAGGGTTTTGGGTGGGTATTGGGTTGTTGGGTGGTAAGGGAATTTTAGGGCTTATGTTGTTTATGTGTTTTTGGCAGGGGAATTTTTTGAGTTTAGGGTGGGTGTGGGTTTTTGGGTAGTAATGGAATTTGAAGGGTGGTAAGGGTATTTTTAGTCTTTAGGGTAGGTATGAGTTTTTGGATGGCAATGCAATTTTTAGGGTCTATGGTGGGTAGTAAGGGAATGTTTAGGGTTTAGGGTGGGTATGGTGTTCTGGGTGGTAAGGGGATTTTAAGGATTTAGGGTGGGTTTGGGTTATTGGGTGCTAGGAGAATTTTTTGTGTTTAGGGTGGGTATAGGTTTTTGGGTGGTAAGGCATTTTTTAGGGTTTAGGGTGGATATTGGGTTATTGGATAGTAAGGGAATGTTTAGGGTTTAGTTTGGGTATGTCTTTTTAGGTGGTAAGGGAATGTTTAGGGTGGGTATGGGTTTTTGGGTAGAAAGGGCATTTTTAGGGTATAGGGTAGGTATGGGTTTTTGGCTGGTAAAGGAATTTTGGGGTGAGAAGGTTTTTTTTAAGTGTTCAAGGGCTGTGGGTTAATAAGGTGGTATTTATATATATATATATATATATACATGTATATGTGTGTGTATGTGTGTGTGTGTGCATAAATATATATATAAATTGATATGTATTGATATTGTCAAAGTATAAATATATATGCCTTTATATATAAAAACCCTAAAACTTCCCTTACCTTACAAAACCCATACTCATCCTAAACCCTAAAAAATATGTTTACAATACGGGCCTCCGTGTTGTAGGGTTCCAGGATGTGTCAGAAATAATAACGCATCCGAGGGAAGCATGTTGCAACGCATGCTTCCAAAAAGTGATGCATTACTGAATTTGGGCTTAGAATTAGCATAACTTCAGCAATGCGTCAAAAACACATGCGTCATTTCTGAGTGACGCAAGTAGCCTTATGTGTGGAGACCAACGAACTAGAGTATGAAATGGTGGTAAACTCACCTTATACACTATTACATTGATCCTGGATGTACTGTATGTGTGACATATTGAGTGACACTGTCATGTGAGTGGATGCAAGTGTAGTGTATTGTAAAGTGGCAAATATTGTTGTGCTTTGGAGTACACTTGGCTGGACTTGGGGACCCATTCCTATGTGGAGATGTGACAATCTTGGCCTGTCCCCTCCATGAAGTACACAGCATCACATTGCATTGCTGCAGTGGATGTTGCTATCTCAGACGCCATCATCCCTAGTTGGTCAAGGGGTACTATAACATGATTGTATGATTGCTGCATGTTTAGGCCTACTATTGGTTGAAGGGATGTGATTATATAAGCTATAACTTGGTGTAAAGTGACTTCAACTAGTCAGAAGTCATTTCCTGCTCCTGGGTTAAGGAGGCATACAAATGTTAATGCATTCTAGGCTAAAAGGGACGCAGCTCAAAGATGTGTCATGCTTTGGAAAACTTGTGTCAGTCCTAAGTGAGTTTCTACGAAAGAACGCCTACCCTGCATACATTATAAATTGTGTGGCACATTTAGTTTTTTGACGTAGTCCACCAAAAGCTGACCCATTAGGCTCATTGTATTGTTTTGTAGATATGGGGCAACATGGAGCAGAGAATGCACTGCCCATGCCTAAAAGAAAGTGATGCAATGGCGGTGCAAGCTCCTTGTAAACAGGCCCCTTGGTGGTTAGTAGCGCTGGCTTTCGGCAGCAACAGTTGCAAGCTCATATAAGAATTTGAGCCCCTGGGCTTGTTTGTTTTTTTAAATTAAAGAACTGAACAGAAGGTTCCTGCATCAGCAGTGCATTAATCAAGGATTATCACCTTTAACAGTACTTTGAATTCCCTCAAAGTATGCATTTGAATGGCCTGCTGCAAAGGTCGTAGCTTACGTGGCCATTTTGGTTTTAAAGTACAAAGTGCTATATACTGATGTTCGCAGTGTTTCTGTAATAGCCTGTATATGAAGAGTCAGTAACAATGGATGAGTTCTTGACAATTTTGCAGGACGCCATATCTTGCCAACAAGCAGCTAGCCTCAAGGTGACCTTGATTTTGAATGGTTGGATTACATTTTGATGGTTATAGTTAGGACGAGCATCAAGACATTGAAAAAGCACACCCACAAATTCAGCACTTAAATACAGGATTTTAAGAAGTTCTACTTACTACATGTAGCAACAGCAACATTCCTACCTTGAAGTAACCTTAGGGACACGAGTAAAACACTGTCTAACTCTATAACTCAGTGTTTCCTTTTTACATGGCATTGCACGCATGCTCCACAAATAATGAGATGGAGTGCTAGACATATGTTCATCAGAGTGTCATTCACATAGATACATAGGCTACAAAATACATAAAGCATGCTCATTGCTGCAACATCCTGGAGGTAAATGAATGATAGCTCAGACAAAGGGTTTAGAAATATTCACAGATAGAGGTTCTAAGTGTGTTTGTAACTTTTGATATGTGTTACTTCACAGGTTGGGAATTATCAATTTTAGGTCTAAAACTCATCATTCCCCGACGTGTCAATCAGTCTTTTGAACAGTTTCTCAAATTTTACACAATGAACCAGCAACAACAATGGGTTGTGGTTACCTATCTCTGAACCTGTTTACAATAACTCACTGCATTCCTCTTTGGGTGATTACCAACTTCTGTTCCTTTGGTTTCCATTCACAATTTTTCCCTTAAGTCATTACAGTCATCTCAGCCCTATCTGTTACAGCACTACTTATGTTTATTGTGTCAGTGCACTTTCTTCACTTACATTAATCAAAAAATCCACTATAAACAATTTGCTAGTTGTCATTGACAAAACAGGGCAAATATAAAAAGGGGACATTGTGAGTATCCATCCTTTTTCTGACACTGCCAGCTTTTTATACCAAGTTTACTTCTAGATTTGGGGTCCCTTTTCAGTATCACAAATGGTGGGACAAAGTGAAATAGCATTAAACACCCTAAGGGTGGAAAGATACATCTAGTCTTCCATGTTTCCAGTGTTTGCCCTGCCATATGCAAAACAACAAACTCCACTCCTCCAATAATCTAGAATTTGAGCTGATGGTTATAGTTGATAGTGGGAGGGTTATGGGTCAACTGCAATTTTCAGTGGCCTAGAAGCATTATGGTCGAGCAGAAGGATCCAAAGAACTCTCTACATTTGTTCAAATTCTTAGGTTAGTTGCTTCTTTCCACCAAGGGTACCTCACAAGTCAGCACCAAAAGGGGAGGGCTCTAAAGGTGGGTATTGTCAGCAATAAGCTCTTTGGACTGGTGGCCATAAATATGGCCAGCAATGCCTAGAAGGTTGTGGAGGTCCAATCTGTGTTAACTGGGATTTCGGAAGCTTCATTGGCAGAGGTCAAGGGGAGGGACTTTCAGGCTATGAGTGGCAAGAGGGCTTTATAAGTAGTCCACCTTCCTCAAAAATGTGCCTGGTAATAATCCTTTGTTGGACTGGCTCCTTCGCTTTCAATCATTTCATTCACCATTGCTGTGTCACCCATCCATATTGTTTTGTTCCCTTCTCGGTTTCGTCTGCTCCCAGACCATATAGCCAAATTACTGAACTCATCTCGGATTACAATTTGGTTGCATTTGCTGACTTGGTTTATAAACACTGACTTGCTTCTTGGATTACAATTTGGTTGTGTTTGGCAAACATTGGGTTGCAATGCTGCCCGAGCGATTGCCAGTGGTCAGACAAAATGCAAGCATTCCTCCAATCACCTTTTATATGTTTGATGTGCTGCCCAAAGTGGCAGGAATATGCCCAGATGTGGGTCCTGTCTACACCCAACTCCTGTCTTCGATTGTTTGTGTTCCAATTCATTAAGAACCTGGCCTCTCAGAGGCCATTACAAAGCATATTTTCCAATGTGTCTCGTGCTTATGCAACATAGTAAAACTCTATGTTTTTACTTTCAGTATAAATTTGGCATTTACTTTTAAAAATGCCATTGAGAATCCCCTCAAGTACAAGAGATGTGTGGGTGCCAAGATTTAGCCATTCCAGCTGTCTTTTCTCTCTGTCACTCCCATTCCCTTGCCCCTCCATAAATTAGTTCTGCTGATGTGCTTACCTACACACAGGAGGAACTATATTTGGGAGAGTGGAGTGGATTGTCTTCAGACTTCATTCATCAAGTTCCATAAATTCTGACATCCACTGGAATAAATGATTTAGGATTCTACTAAAGTTGGCATTCTGCTACATTCCACCCAGGGGTTTGCAGGGATGTTTGCATGTTTACATTTGACCTATCTACCAATGATCATCTAAACGGCTAAACATAATGGTTAGTCATGGAGAGTTTAGGGTCCTGGTTTTGGAATGTCCAGACCCTTCCTTGAGATCAGAACCTACAGCAGAGAATGTCTACTATGTCAGGGAGAGAATGTCAAGTAGAAGACCATCTTTTCATCCTTCTTGAAATAGCCATTGTCCGATATTTAGCAATTTATTCACTTCCTAAGTAAATAGTTACATAACTTCTGGTTTTAAGTAACTTTTATGATCAATTAGAATGACCTCTTAGGATGCTTGTGTGCAGTAAACACAAACATCTGCATGATATTTCAAAATCAAAGGACAAAACTTGTAATAGGCAATAATTGTATCATATGAAAGATTCTGGCCTAATTGTTCTCCATCAGGGTGGAATAGTTTTGCCAAAATGGAAGTTAAGTTTAGGTTTAAATGACTAGTGCTTCTAATAATGAAAAGGACAAGGTCACTGCAACTGTGTGGGACATAGTTTATGTGTGTTATTCTGTTGTGTGAGGTGGTACAGGCAATATTATTTAGAGCATAACTATTGTGTGGTAGGGCTTCTGCATAACAGAACCACAGAGGTACTAAAAATAACATCTTCAAAATAATTTCTAAGTCACTAGAAATATTTGTACAGTAAACTGGCCCTCAACTATTCAAATATCTGAAACTGTTTTGTCAAATATACCTACATAGTGTTCCAAACACGTCTCTGTTACTGCTTTGTAATGGGTCTACCCCTTCCACCTTTTCCTGTCTGCAGGATGCCCCTTCAACCAAGAGGCATGCTGATGAGACCTAGCTCTAAAATAAAAACCATATCTCTTCTCTTTTTCATATTAAGCAGCAGGCCAATGAACGCAAGACGTGGGAACAGTTCCTGCTCTTAGGTGTTTTGTGGAAAGTCAGGATTCCTCTAGATTATTTAATGTATTCCTTTTGAAAAGACTGTATACCCTCTTATTGTGTGAAATGCCACTTCTACTGAGAGTTGGTTCAAGATGACTAGAAACAGGGAGTGCTGTGGAGCGAACAGTTGAGCATAAGGTTTCCAAGGGAAGTGTGCCAGCTGTGATCATGCACCACATCACACCAGAATGGTATCCGCATGTAAGGGTATACATTTTTGTGAATGCATACCTTGGTTGAATTAATGTTCACCTCCATCCTTTTTTGCTAGATCTAAGCCAAGGTTGGTTTATTCTCCCTGTGCTTCTAAAGGGGTCTTGCCCAGAGCCAGAATCTGCTACTCTGTCTTCCCAGGCTGTTGAGTTTTACAATATTTTATGAGTTGTTCTCAATCCCTTTTTCTTTGCTGCTTCTCCCTAGGCTGGGCACCAACCTTCAGGTCATTACAAACTCTGTCTCCAATCCTCGACTTCTGTGCACTAGACTAATGCAGTCTCAGTGTTGTAGACTTGTTTTTAATCCAATGCACTAATTAGTCGAACGCACATGAAATCAACGATTTGTATGAGAAAAGCTTAGGACTGATCTCATTTACCAAATGTAAAGCCTCAATTCTTCATTGTCAAACACATCCAAACAAAAGTACAAAAAAAGGTAAACATCAGGAATCCCAATTTATGTGCAACAATCCTTTCTATGATCTACAATAAGCCAAACTTGTGTGCTCTGAACAGGTGATCACATGGTGCGGGTATGTGCAGTGACACAAAATCTGTGACGTGATCGTAAAAAGGCAATAGATAAGAAAGAGGTCACTAGTAGGGCTAATACATCAAGTAATACATTATAACTGCAAATGAATCAGTTCCTAATGGACCATCTTCTCAATTGCATTATCTTTATGCCCCAGACTTTTGATGACGTTCTGTTTCACTGGGGGAAAGTAAAGGGTCATCGTTGGGATGAACAACATATTCATATTCATGGCATACAAGTGGATCCTAGACAGATGAAATTACATTTTAGCAATCAAAAATTAAAAATTAATTAATGTGGTAAAGGTCTCCTCTAATTTGTGAGATTGCATAGTTACCCAAATTAATTGAAATGAGCTGTCCCTGCTGGGGAAAAAAGAGGGGAGAACAACTGTAGAGAAAATCAGAAAGGTGAGAAATGGGCTAGCGAACAAGAGTGACAGTGCAAGAAATTGTGCTCTACATGCAACTTAGAAAATGAGGAATTACCTTGGTCCTGAATCTGCTGTAGATAGCATGGATGTAGGATAACAAATTAAAAATGCCAGATCAATCATGTTAAAGAAGTCAACAAACAAAAATTGAGACAGCCACTTATTCAAAGTCGTACATATTTAGGCGATACCCAGGGGTGAGTAACGTAAATTGCAGTTGGTGTAACCCACTGGGAAAGTGAATAGGCAAAGGTAAGTATTGCGTCTTCTTATAAGCTGGATGCAAAAATGAAAAAAGAGGAGAGGGAATCATACGCTGTATATGTAGCACTGAGAAGTAGTACACCTCCTTGCTAACCATGACTACCTAGAGCATTGAGTTGTGTGACATATGGTAAATTTAGAAATGCATATAACAAGTACACATTAAAAAATGAAAAAATGATTCAAGAGGATGTGGCCAATATTTAATTTCTATGACCCCTTCCAAATCTAAAATGATATTTTTTGCGTTTTCAGGCAGCCCAGTTTGTCAAAATGATGGCATAAAAATCTTCAGAGGATCTAGTGCTTCATCTCTCCCTGCACTTTGTGGTGATGTGATACCTGGAGCAGTCAGTTCACAGGGACCTCTACGGCTCAATTTCTACAGTAACTCTGCAACAACTGCACATGGATTCATGGCACAGTACAAAATCTTACGTGAGTCGCACACTGATAGTGTTGGTTTGACTGTCACTTACCCAGCCAGCCAAGCAAAATGTCTCACATCTTTGAAGAATTCTCATTGGTTTGCTAGCGTTTGCAGAAAAGTTTTACATTTCACTGTTCATGACAAAGTGTATTTCGTTCCGTAGACACCGATTTTTTCAAGATTATGGTGATGATCAGTGCTGGTACTAGTAAATGAACCTGCCACATAAATGACAGTGTTAAATCAGCAAAATCAACTTTGCTGCTTCTAGTTGAAATACAAATATCCACTTTCCTGTAGGGTAAAATATTGAGTTTGTGAAATAACATTTTGGGCCTAGTATGTGGTCAAGGCCAGGTAACTCTGGAGGGAAAGGGAAATGGGATTAAATAGGAGCTGAAGGGTCCCTTACAAACCAGGATAAACCAGGAACTTTAGTAAGCCTGGGTCCAATTCTTCTGGCAATTTCTTATTTCTCCCTAGAGCGTCACCTAAAGTAGAAAACTGGTGAACATATAACCCAATGAAACAATTGTGCAGACATTTTCAGGAAGCGAAAAATGATTTTTGGAACTTCAAGCCTTGGTCTTTCAATGGTTGGTAATTAAGATAAATTTAGATTTATGTGAAGAGTGTGTTCACTGTAGAAAGTCATTCCAATGCCAGTGTAGATGCTCACTGCTTAAATGAATCACACAGAGGCAGGTGCAGTGAAAGCAGAAGCATAGAGAGAAGGACTTTAAAGATAGGGAATTTGATTTGCTGCTAAAGAAATGGAAAGCATTCATTTTTCCAACATTTCAGCTTCTTACAACAATAGGCAATAAGGCAAACAACATTTCTGTAAAAAAAAGATTGTATAATGATTTCCCAGCAAGGCACAACGGAGAAATATGTTTTTTCTTTCACTTGTTGGCTGCAAAATCAACACCAAGTAATACAAAACATTACACAAATCTGAGAGCCTCAACAAAGTACACTATCAAAGTATACACTAAGTAATTAAGAACTGATGCAATATTACTGACAATGATCAACAGGAGTGTATAAAGCATTAACATAAAACAACAGTCTTCTTGATGTTCCGCTGTGATAGTGTAGCTGAATAGTTTGGTTTTTCATACCTTCCTAAATGACATTAAGCTACGCTGCACTTAGAGAATTTGGAATCACATGTCCACCCATTGAAGCTTACAGTCATGAATTACTGGCATCCACATCCACAAATAACTAATCATGAATTATTTGCAGAATAAGCCACCATAATTTAGCTGTCATTGGGACATATAGAAAAAAAAATACCTAATATCCTCAGTTGGAAAAAAAACAAGCAATGGCCTCAGAGTTTATGGAAGGTAACCTAGCTCATTATCAGTCAGAAAGACTTTTACTCTTCTTTGTAGAGAGAGATGGGCTGCTGTTCTTCTCTGCTTCAAACTAAGAGGAAAACAATACCAAGGAAGGCAGCACTCCTAGTTTGAGTAATTAATGCATTAAGGCACTTCCCAGATGTCAAATAAAAGCACACAAACACACAAGCATGAGCATTTAACTTGAATGCAGTAAATATGTGTATATGTCAAAATACTCACGGCAGTTGAACAATGACAGGCATAAAAAGTTGCAATACATCAACAATTAATATATATACAGTGAATATATATATATATATATATATATATATATATATATATATATATATTGTTAGAAATGGGGTCTTTGGTTGACAGTCAGGTTACCTCCTGTTCAAGCAAGGACCCTTACTCTAGTCAGGGTAAAAGAGAATCACCCTCAGCTAACCCCTGCTTACCCCCTTGGTAGCTTGGCAGAGCAGTAGGCTTAACTTCAGAGTGCTAGATGTAAAGTAATTGTACCATCACACACAGTAACTTAATGAAATCACTACAAAATGACACAACACAGGTTTAGAAAAATAGGAAATATTTGGCTAAATGAAATAAGACCAAAACAACAAAAATCCACAATACACAAGTCACGTTGTCAATTAAAAAGCAAAAAGAGTCTTTATGTAGTTCAAAACACACACTAACACTGTTAGTGTGAAAAAGTACCTTGGGTGCGTCAAAAATAACCCTGCAAGGGCGAGTGTGCATCAAAAAGGGCTTGTGATGCATCGCTTCCACTCACAAGGGGGACCTTGCGTCATTTCTCCTTTTGTCGGGTCGGGGCGCTTGATTCCTTCTCTCTGCAGGAGAGCGATGCGTCGATCCGGTCTGCACACTCGGGTCCGGGCAGGCATTGCATTGTTTTTAATGGTGCTTGCATCGGAAATCCAGCCGCACAAGGATCCAAAAACCACGCAGCGCGGGTTGTGATCTCCCAGCCTCTGTCAGCGATACCGCGTGTCGCTTCTCCAACTCCGTGCTTCGATTCTTCGTCATGTTTCTGGCGAGCATCAGTTTTCAGCTACGGAGCCAGCGGCACGTCGTTTCTTCAGCCGCAGATCCGAGTCACGTTGATCTTTTCCCCGCACACGCTCTATGTGTGGATTTCCTCCTCTTAGGCTGCCAGCTTCTCCTGTCAGGGTCCGAGGAACAAGATGGGCACCACAGGCCTGAGTAGGAGTCTCTCCAGAGACTTCAGGTGCTGGCAGAGAGAAGTCTTTGCTGTCCCTGAGACTTCAAACAACAGGAGGCAAGCTCTAAATCAAGCCTTTGGAGAGTACTTCTCAAGATGGAAAGCACACAAAGTCCAGGCCTTTGCTCTCTTACTCTGGCAGAAGCAGCAACTGCAGGATAGCTCCACAGAGCACAGTCACAGGCAGGGCAGCTCTTCTTCCTCAGCTCTTCAGCTCTTCTCCAGACAGAGGTTCTTCTTGGTTTCCAGAAGTGTTCTAAAGTCTGTGGTTTTGGGTGCCCTTCTTATACCCAATTTCTCCTTTGAAGTAGGCCTACTTCAAAGTAAAGTCTTTTTTTGAATGTGAAATCCTGCCTTGCCCAGGCCAGGCCCCAGACACTCACCAGGGTGCTGGAGACTGCTTTGTGTGAGGACAGGCTCAGCCCTTTCAGGTGTAAGTGACCACTCTTACCCTCCCTCCTAGCACAGATGGCTCAATAGGAAGTGCAGACTACACCCCAGCTCTCTTTGTGTCACTGTCTAGTGTGAGGTCCAACCAGCCCAACTGTCAAACTGACCCAGACAGGGAATCCACAAACAGGCAGAGTCACAGAAATGGTATAAGCAAGAAAATGCTCACTTTCTAACAGTGGCATTTTCAAACACACATTTTTTAAATCAACTTTACTAAAAGATGTATTTTTAAATTGTGAGCTCAGAGACCCCAAACTCCACATGTCTATCGGCTCCCAAAGGGAATCTACACTTTAATCATATTTAAAGGTAGCCCCCATGTTAACCTATGAGAGGGACAGGCCTTTGGGCAGTGCATCCATCCCCAAACTGAGTTCCTTCTGCCCCAGTGCCAAGCTTCCCCACCTTATATACCTTAAACAAACCCAATAGGAAGGTTTGGGCAACCTCTCCCTCCCTTTGCGTAAGTTATGTAATTTAAACGCTGCTGTATTCGATCTGCATGCAAAACACGCAAAGGAACGGGCCCTGCCCCGATGCACATTCGAGAGACAGAGGAGCAGTACTTTTCTGTAATGAAAACCTCGAAAACATTCCTAAGCTGAGACTTTCTCATCACGTCTGCTGTCCACATCCCTCATGTTATGTTACTGCACAGAGCAACCCAGTGCTGGTGGGAAGAAGCGCAAACACGCTTTATGTGGAAAACAAGCTCGGTGTGGAAAAATCCTGTGCCAACAATATGATGGCAAGCACCTGAAGCTAAGCTAAGCACAAAATGGAGTCGGTGGTCAAGATGGAGTCAGTGATTAAATACAGATAGCATTACTGCTGCAAAGCTTCATCAGCAACAAGCAGGGCTACCAAGGATTAGTTTTCCCAAAAACAATTAACTCTATTTTTTAGGGGTTTTGTCTGAGCATGTTATTGTCCATCCAATGTTTCATTGCCATTAATGGACCGATTTCTCAAGTCATTCTCAAGTCATCATTGATATTACTGGAGATTATGATCTGCATATGATACGGTTTTAAAATCATGTCTCTTAACTACACCTGCAAATGGTTTCATATCTGTTTAATAAAATTGACAATAGGTCTGATACCAGCATAACCCGACATTTAATTGTACGCATACTAGAGTCATAGAGTGGCAAATTGCCCATAGGTTTTCCTTTCACCAAATATTAGAGAATCCAATTGAGAGAAGATCCTTTAATGTCAAATCCCTTTGTCCACTTAATAAGAATAAGGTGATCGACCATATGAAAGGGTGCAGAGCGATCAAGCATTATCATTCATGATTACCTTTGTCCATTTCTAATCTTATCATGTCATGGGCAGCTACTAATGTTGACTCTAATCCCCATCCTGTTATAAAGCCCATTTGGGTTTCATTTAATAGATGATGCTCTTTCAGTGAGTTGAATTGCAGTTATGCTACATACTTTTCTCCCAACTTTGCAATAGCTAGAAGAAGGGAAACTAGACAAAAATCACTAATTTACATAGAGTCAAGATTAGGCTTCTTTATTAGAGACTTTACCACTAAAGTTTTCCATCTTTCAGTAACTAGTCCCTCAGAGAATGAGGTATTCAGAAAAGAAGTAGTAGCAGAACCATAAATTGAGATAGGCCATTCTTAATCTTTGGCAAATGGACTTTGAGTGATGAATCAGATTTTAATTCAGTGAGGGTTTTCTCTACCTCTGATTTTGAAATGATCGTGAGGCTATCACCTAACAACTGTATCCCCTCTACTTCTCCTGAGTCTGTCTCATCCTGGACACCTCCATGACTCTTCTCTTTTTCAGCATCTTTTTATATATAATTTATCTTCTTTATGAAGAAAGAGGGGGTTTTATCACAAAATGCCTTTGTAAAAAGGGCTTCCTCCCACAAACAAGCTGGATAAATTAACCAACTTCAAATAGTTTTCTCTAACAATTTAGTGCATCATCTGTCATTTTTCAAAAATATTTGGCCTTTGCAGCAAACAAGGCTTCCTCATAATTTCTACAAGCATTCTTGAACATGATTCTTGTATCTTCCTCACCATTACTTTGCCACTTTCTTTTTTCCATTCTTAATCTGTCTTTCTTCTTTTTTAATCTGAAAACCAATAGTTATCCCTATGTTTCTTATTACATTTCCTACTTACAACCAGACCTAAAAAAATAAATGCTTTTGACCAGACCATGCAGGAATTTATCGTCTAAAATATTTACATTATCATGGGTGGTTAACTCCTTCCAACAGTGTCTAGAGATATCTGCCACTTTAGCTAAACCAATTAATTCCTAGGAAATGTGCAAGAGGATATGATCTACCCACATTATCTCCTTATGGACAAAAAGAAAATCAAGCATGTGCCCCAACATATGAATGGGACCTACAAGTCACTTTATGAGGAACAGATTTTCCATATCATGTAAAACATGAGTAGCAACTGTATGTCCTGCCCATATGCATATTAAAAGATACCAAATCATTCTATCTACCACCCTTCATACACAGTATGGTAACAATTCTAACAACACTACATAATAGAGGTAACTTTAGCTAGGTTGATAATCCAATAGCAGAGAAATCATGTAATTATCTTAAATCTTCCACAGGAGGTGAATTCATGATCTGGGTATCCAAGCATTAAAAACAGTAATAGGATTGAGGAAACATATACCTCCATCTACCATCATGACATCTGTGCATCCATTGAATTCCGTAACTTTGAACAATTCTTAGACCCTTCTTATGACTGGTGGGAAAGAATAAAAAGTCCATGAAACTGTCCACTCTTCTACAAATAGCAAACATTAGTGTATAAACATATACTCCTTTAAATTGAATGCAAAGGCCCACAAAATTCATCTTTGAATATTAAGGTTTTGAGAAAATGGTCAACATGTTTGAATGTGTTTTCAAAATGACTCCATATGACTGATATTATGGCCAGCCCAGTGGAAAGGCATAGCACATCCTTATTAACTTTTGGGATGAGATAGGACACTGACATCATGGGATCACCCCCCCTAAAACATATCTTCCTCTTGGCTGAGCAGCCCTTTATAACACCACTGTTGTAGCTGTCCCAAAAACTTACATTTTATGTTGGTACAATCTCCCTTACTTACCCTTACATAGCATGTTTCCTTAATCAATTGTCAATGAGCTTCTTAATCATATATACTAAATCATACATCGTGCAATATTTCCTGTCTCAGCTCAAGATTTTACAATGCATTTTCAGTTGTTGCTCAGTTTTGTCATCAATCTTTCATAAGTTTGAGCAGATTTAGTTGAGGTTTGTCTTCTTGGAGCCTTACACTCGGTACTACATACTTTTGTCAGATCTTGCGAGATGCCCATCATAAAACTAGCTAATGAATATATCTATCTCTCTATTGGAAACGACTACCTGATTATTTTTTAGTTATTTAGTTTTACATGAGAAAAGGATCAAGTGGGCCAACCTGGCTTATAACAATGTGTGGGATGATTGTCAAAACTGATACATATAGCATATATATATGACATGTATGTGATGTATTTGCCCCATAACATCATCCCCACCCACCACCACCCTTCCTGCAATTTTAGCTACAGGTGTTTTGTTCAGATCACCCACTGCCTTGGCTATCCTATTCCCCCACCCCCATTATGCTCTGTATCTTCTTCATATAGTAACAAATGAGTTGTGCGGGCCAAGATAATCAGCCCATTGTTTCCAAATGTTAGGCTGCTTTTGGGGGCAGCCCTTTGCTTTATATACAGTGATTTCCTATCTCAGGCAGTGGTCCATGCCCTGCTCCCATACCTTCAGCAATGGGGGGGTGTAGCTTTCCATTCTCTCCCTATATCTCTCATAGCATTTATCAGGCCCTGATAGAGGTGCAACTGCTTATATCTATCCCTCTCATTTTGTCCATCGCATATAGAAGAGTTAGCTCTGGGTTAAGCAGGACTTGCCACGACAGGACTCAGCCCAGGCATGTGGTCACTCCCCACCAGAAACTAGCCACCTCAGGACAACTCCAAACTGTGTGTAGTAATGAACCCTCCTGCGCTCCACACTGGAGGCAGGCCAGGGAGTCTATCTCCCCTGCACCAGAGCCTGTGACATATGAGACGCACCCTGTGCACATATTTCAATTGTGTCACCCTGAGACAGGTTGCTATTGCCACCTCCTGTTGGTGTGCCTTGGGTTTCTGTCCAGTCTTTGTCCTCCATCGCTCCCACATACACCTCCTAGGTGGCCCAAAGGGTTTCAAATTTGTCTGGCTAGTTAGATATAAGTGAGTGGTGTACATGTGTCACTTTGTAGTTCCCCAGGTCACCAATTAGGAGTTTTCTCTCTAGGGGATTAAAGTCTGGGAGTTCTGTCACTGCATTATGTATGTGAATGTGGAGGAGGTGGAGATATCTGTGGAACTGGCTTCTAGGCAGTTCATATTGATCTTGTAGCACTCAGAGTGATTTTAGAACTGTGCCCTGCATCACATCACCCAAGGTAGAGATCCCTCAAGATCCCATTTCCCAAAACCTATCAGGGCCACGACCTGCAGAAGTATATTCCCACGCCACAGCGGCATTTGTTCTGTGAGTTTGCCCCACCAATTCTGATACGGAAGGGTGGATCTTCTAAGTGACAACACCACCCTCATCACCAGGGTAAGTCTCTATTTATTTTCTTACTGTATTGGCATGTCACTGGCTGGTCATCTCCCATAGCCAATTTGTCAACTACATATGCTGGATCGTGTGTCACTCCACCAGTCGTTTATGATCAGAAGTTGGGCAGCAGCATAATACTACTCAACATTCACTGCCGCAATCCTCCCACAATAGGTTGATGAAAGCATTTACCAAAGGCCACCCTAGGGGTACCGCCATCCCAAAGACATCAAATAAGTAGTGAGTTTAGCTGACTGAACCATCGTCTCTGGACATCATATGGTAAAATTTGGAGTTGATATAGGAGTTTGGGTAGTGATACCATTTTGAAGATCGCTGATCAACCCATTAAAGATAATAGGAGTCCTGACCAAATGCCAATATCTTCTTTTATGCAACTATAAAGGGGGTTGAGATTTGCCTGCCAGACTTTTTTATAATCTGGTGACACATATACCCCTTGATATTGAAGTCCATCAGTAGCTATCCTCAGCCTGTCCCCCATCCCAGTCCCTGTGGATGTGGTCCCACAGTCAATACAGTAGACTTTTATGTATTCATGTACTGGCTGGACGAGTCCCCGAAGATGCACATAATTTGCAGTAGCCTGGGACCTGTCTCATTGGCTTTCGTGAGGAAGTACATTGTCAGCCTAGAGGGCTATCCTGTCTGACAGACCCTCACTCCATTTAAACCCCTGTACTTGTATGTCCATCCTCACCCATACCACTAGTGGCTGTGTAGCCCATGAAAATAACCGGGGGGTATAGAGGGCATCCCTCCTTAAGCCCCCTTTGGATTCGGAATTTATCAGACTGCATCCCCGCTACCCTCATTGATGCTGTCAGGTCGTCGTAGAGCAGACGAATATATGAGATGAACCTGTGCCTGAATCTGAGACAGCATAGAAGGGTGACTAGGTACTCCCAACTCACTGCATCTAACGCCTTATAAATATTAGCCAATAGGAGTGCCACCAGTCCTCCCAGCCTTCCCACAGATCATTGTATGTCCTGCGAATATTATGCCAAGTTGCCCAGTGAGGCATGAATACAGGTTGATGAGGTTGGACCAGACCTAGGATGTGTTTCATAAGCCAGGTTGGGAGGACCTTCGCCCGGATCTCGAACTCCATGTTTAGTAGAGAGATAGGGTGGTATGAGGCCAGATCATCGAGCAGGCCGCCCGGTTTTGGAAAGACCACTAACTCCGCATGACACCAATCCAGCAGCATAACCAATGTATCTGCTGGTGAACAGACTGCCCTCATCAACTGATCTTTTAATTTCAGCATAAAAGCTTATGGGTCCCAGTGAGAGATCGCTAGTGTCTCCAGCATACCTCTGTGGCGTGTAGATCGTGCACCTCTCCTCCACCCCTGTGCCGACTCCTGCATTTCACACCGCATCCCGGTTCTGCCTCCTTCCCAGGCCCCTGGCCGCGACCATGTGGTGCATGTGGTCTGCCCTAGTATCAGCGTGACTCTATTCCTAACGAATGCCAGTTGTTCTCAGCACGCTGCTGCACTCAGCAGTCTCTCCACACAAGGGCCAGCAGCATGCCCACAGTCTTTTTACAGGGCCGTTGCTCTGATGTTGTAGCTGTATGGACGCTGTGTCGTGGCTCCCAGGAGCTCCATCTGGGAGTGGCAATGTGGCTGCTCAAGGCTTCCTGTGCAGCGCGCTTCCCCAAAAATGGCGATACGTGGTTGGGTAATCAAGTACTCTCAAGTTGTGGGTCATCCACTTCTGCCCCATTATCGGATTATGTCCGATGTAGGGTAGCCGCATGGAGCCGGTTTAGATTGCAGCCGCCACGATCAGCGGCTAAGCCACGCCCCACTACCCGACTCTTGATATTCATTAAACCCTAATGTTGGTATTACGGACTTCTCAAAATATGGTTCATCAATGCCACTTGCCTCAATTTCCAATTGTAATGATTCCAACATCAAAGTCAAAGCTGATGTCTGTATAGCATCACAGCCAGAATCACCATCCCCTGATATCATTCTTTCTTACTGGATAGTTTTTACTCTTTAATCAATTTAAATGTTCTTATACATTTTAACAGTTTTATCCTCAACTGTGAGTAGTTTAAAGTGATCTTGGTGAAGTATGAGAGTTCAAAAAGAGAGACTTGGGGGGTTATTACAACTTTGGAGGAGGTGTGAATCCGTCCCAAAAGTGACGGTAAAGTGACGGATATACCACCAGCCGTATTACGAGTTCCATAGGATATAATGGACTCGTAATACGGCTGGTGGTATATCCGTCACTTTGCCGTCACTTTTGGGACGGATTAACACCTCCTCCAAAGTTGTAATAACCCCCTTTGTGTTTCTGCCTTTGTTCTTCTTCATCCTCCTCTCCACTTATTCCTCCTATTTTTGGGCTTCATTGTTATTGTCTTCATGGTCTGAAGTTTTTTCTTCTGTCTAGTTTTAAAAAATGAAATTCATCCCTTAGTGATGTTGTTGTATTCCTTTTCTAGAGTGATTGTCCTTCACTGGGATATTGTTCTACTTCAGTGCTGAATTTTGTCACAGTCTTTCCCCTATTCTTCCACATTAGGCATCTCAGTGTATCAATATTTTTAGCAAAAATATAGGTTTGACAGTGTTGCCTAGGTTATCATTAGGGTAATGAGGCTACTGTATTTGGGTGGTAGGATTGCGTAGGTTGTGGGTACTGAGTACAATTCCACACTTGGTGACACCTGTCGGCCTAATCCTGGGTTTCCGGCTAACTAGCAGCACCCCATCTCTGACTGAGATGATTGTGGCAATCGGGTTCATGGTAAGATAGACTCCCCAGAGAATCATGGTACATCAGATCGCATCCAGTTCTCTCAGTTACTAAGATCTCACTCAGGCAAAGACAACAGAGGCAGAATATATTTAAATATACATTTACTAAAATATCTCCATCTTAGATAAAAGCAGGTGCATAGCTATAATGAGGATAATGAAAGACAATAGGAACAGGCATGTGACTAAAAATGTAAAACACAAGAACAGTCCTACCATGCTGTCTAAACAGGAGAGTGGATCTATAGTCCATCAGCTACGCTAAGTATGAGCACAGCATACTAAGCCAAATCTGCCCTTCAGGTTTCATCCTGGGAGAACATCATCCTCCATACCTGGAAAAAGAGGCCTGAAGTCTAAAAAGACAATGTCCGCATTTGGATCAGGGCTCGGTCGTCTAAGCAGGTCGCTGTAGTGAAGCTTGCAGCAATCAGCATACAGTTGTGGTCGTCTGGCTGGAATCTCCCTCAAACGTGTTTGGGACTAAGGGGTGTTTTATAATAAAACAGCTGACATTCTAAGACATGGTCCCCAAGTATGAGTGTGTGTTTTTCTGTGAATGCTGCAGACACAGCAAACCACGTTTGTTGGCAACCCTATCTGACTGTAGCCTTGGACAAAGCACAAAGTGAACTATGTGTCCTACTCAGAACGCAATGCTTTCCTAGGTGAAAGAACAATAAGATAGAGAAAAATAAAACAGCACCACAAATGAAGCTATTGCTAGAAAAAAAAGCAATGCTGAATATAATGTAGACAGGTGAAAGTGCACAGCTGCAGGCCTAGTTAGCTAAAACAACGTGCTCAGAACATGGCTAAAATAGCTACACAACCATAGTTCTTGTAATTCACTTTATCCCTGGATTTGTTTGTTTTTTGATTCTTTGTTTTTTATTGTCTCTTGCTTTAGTTGATCATTCATTTCAGTTTAAAAAATCTTAATACATTTGCCACTCATCTTTCTCTGTCATCATTGTCAACTGACTGATCTATCTCCCAAGCATATTATCTCTATGTATGATGGCACATTTGACTAAAATTTTGAGGATTTGAGTTAAGGCTTCAGTGTTATTTGCCGGGCTGCTTGAGAACATCTGAATGAAAGGGGTGTCATTGCCCACAGGGGCTTGAAGATTAACTTTAGAATAAATCTACATGCCCCCCACCTCTTTTCCCCTTGCCCTTGAACTGTCCACTTATCACTGAATGTCCCGGGCCCAGATGCAACTGCTGTGTTGTGTCCTTCTTATGTATCATGTGTACCCTTGAGTTTAATGGCTTCTACAGCTGCCCACTGTGTTGTACTGCTTGGTGTACCCTGTTTCTGTTTTTCCCCCTATAAAATCGGAATAAAGAAATGTGAAACCAACAAATCACCATATAGATTCTGAAACTCCGCTGGACAAGGATAATATTTAGGGGTACATAAATAAGCCCCCTATGACATGATGGAGAACCTTGTTGAATAGTAATAGTAATGAGCAATAAATGAGTTAGACCTTGGGGACATGCTAGCTCTGGAGTAAAATCAATCTGTAATTAAATGTTAATGCTTCTTTCAATGTGTCAATACCACATTGCACAAAATGCATTTTAGAATGTTCTGTTTTCTCTTAAGTCACATGGCGATGACAGTGTTTATGTATATAAAAAACATTTAAGATGGTGCCCATGCATCTGAACAAGGCTACAAATTGGCAGAAACATGTCATACTTGGCAGCACAATGTAAGAACAGCATGCAAAGTAAACCAGAGAGTGTCAGCGCCCTTCCTTTAGCTAGATATTTGGTGAAATGTTTAGTAATTGGAATCCAGCTGCACAGGCCTGGTTAGTTGTTGTCACTGTGGCTTATTAAGTTGGGAAGGGGATAGATGTACCAACGTTATAAACACTCACTGATGAGCTCTCAAAACAGGTCAAAGAGAAACTGTGCTTAAGTGACACTAGTAGCCAGAGCCAGCAATATCCAGGAGAAATGTGTCTTAAGTTCAAGCAGTACCAACAATTTTAAGGACAAGAAAACAACACAATACAATTCCTAAGCCAGTTTAAAAAAGAATAAACAAGTTATCTGCAAACGTACACTAAAATGATCCAAATCAGCTAAGAAAACATAGACTTTTTTTTCAAATGTTAAGGCAATAAGCAACCAAAAAATTGAAAGCACAAATATAAAATTTCAGTCATAGTTAATCTGGGCCTAGGCATGATTTCAGAGACTGTGATAAAACAGAAGTCAGTTAAGTTAAGCAAACTTGCTCTACTCTTTTGGAGCTAAAAGTCTTCCTGCAGAGCACGTTAGGCAATGAAGTTGGCAAGGGTCCCTCATTGTCAGATGCACCATTGTCGAGTTCACACTGAAGCTACTAGTTTTGGCATCAAAAGAACCAAGTGAGACGAAGATACATTCGAAAGCTTTGCTGCTGCAATAGATTTGCTTTCTCGCACATCTCCAAGATGTTACCTTTGGACACTTTTTTGATTCTCAACATTCATCAACAGGGGAAGGCTGGAACTGTACCCAGGTAGGGCTCCATGACATTAGATAGCTGTAATGTGAGGTCCTGCTGAACTACTTTTCAGTACTACAAAAAGCTCAGACCGAGATTGGCCTGGATTTCACATTCACCAAGATTGAGTCTTTCCTGGGCAAGTCTTAGCACCTAGTTCCAGTCCTCTGGAGGTGGAAAACATAACTAAGTGCCACATTTCTCCAACTGATGGGAATGTGTGCCCTGGTCACTCCTGCAGCCTTCAGGCCATCATGTAGGGTTTACAAGCATGAGGGGCTATATTACAGGAAGTAATTCAGGGCACAATAGGCATGTGTGTCTACTTTCTGCACTCATGGCACTTTGGTATTATGGAAGGGACTGCAGATGCTTGTGGTGCCCCTTCTGTAACACAGATAGTTCTGGTGCTAGTGCTACCCAAAAGAGGTGTCCCTCACCTGCATGGTGATTGCGGCCTCATGAAATTGAGGGAAACAATTTGCCTCTGTGACCATGTCATAATATGGATGGGGGCAGAGGCAAAGAGGCAGCCAGGAAGCACTGTAACTGTGCACCATGAAGAGGTGCACAGTTACAGTGCACCTGAGGGCCTCCTTTGGAGAGAGAAAATTGGATCCCATGGACCCCTCTAGATATCCCCTGGCAGATGGGAGCTGCTCTGGCATCCAGTGGAATTTCTGTCACCAATGAAAGTGCAGGTAGGGTGCTGCCGCCACTGTTCTACACCTTCTACTTTAATTGGCTAGTCTGTCTTTCAGTAATGTGCTACCCTTGGGGCAGAGTGAGTTTGTGGATTCACTGGGGATAGCGCACTATCAGTAATAGGGTGTACTGTGCCTGTTTGTATAGCTCACAGGTAGTTAAAGGTTCACCACAGTGCAAAAAAGGATAGTGCACCTTTTCTATAATATAATACAAACCCAGATCTCTCTCTAGTTATAGTTCCTCCAGGATACAGTACTCAGTGGTAAGCTAGGCCTTGATAGAGTCAGGAATCATTTTGCTTCTTGTGTTCTGGCAACAGGCGATCAGCTGGTCAACCATTCCATTCCCTGAGTGTCAGCAGCAGTCAGGAGTCCTTGGGTTTTCTTCCTCCAGTCAAGCAGAGTCATCCTCTTTAAAGATGTTTTCTTCCCAGGTCCGGGAACATTCTGAGGAGGAAGTGGTGAGGTGCCAGCCTTATCCTGTGCTCCAGCAAATGACTGGAGAATTCCTTAAATCCTATCCTGACTACTTTCTCTCACTACGTCCACCTCCCAATTCACCACTTCCTCTCCTGGTTTACTGCAAATCTTCATTTCCACCTGAAGGAGTTCTTTTCCCTCCCCTAGCCACTCACATTATGAGATGACATGTCAACCCCTCTGTCAGGGGCAGAACTGGTTTTCCCTACTGCTGTATTTTGAGCAAAAATGTGTGGAAGGGCCATGTAAATGAATGGTAGCATTTCTTGATTGTACCATTTTGCATCTCCAACTCAAATGAAAGGCTGTGAAAGATGCCTTTTGTTCTGCCATCTGCTCCTTCCTCCTTCCCAGCCACTTGTTGACAAAACCCCATGCTTTCCTCAGTCGGGACCAAGCCATTGTCTTACAGAAGGACGTTTTTAGCAGCAATCCAAGTACATGCATTGTACTCCTGTTGTAGGACTGAGAGCTAAATCTGTTGTATAGTTCTAACTTGTTTGAGACTATCCTGGGTAATAGTCCGATGCAAGCTCAACTAGGTCAAAGTTTAGGGGGCAGTGATGGTACCCGAGATCTAAATCGGATATATAGGGCAATACCGTCTGCCCGTTGTTTCAAGTGCCATGAAGGCAGCCAACACTACCCCATGTCTGGGCACTTCTCTTCGAGTTTGCCTAGTGCCACCCCCATGCATGGGGACACTCTGCACATTTAACATGTCCACATCCCCTTATTATTCAGTTTGAAACTTTACAGTAGTAATTTGGGGAATGAGGTAGGGAGGGTACAGGGTAGTGAAAAAGCCTCTTTCACACATGTCCATACTTATAGAGTCTACGCTAGAGTCTCAGCACTCCAGACTCTCTTCCCATATTCCATTCTACTTCTGGGGACTCCTCAGTCTATATTCTGGATTGCATCTGTACTCTACCCTTTCGTTGAACACCTCCAGACCTACCTACCCAACCTAACATGACCTGTCATCTCCTACCCAGATGACACCACTGTATTTCCCATTAGCGCCTCTTTATCATACACATTCATACTAACAGGGTCCACTCTAGGGTCCTGGCGCTCATGCCTACCTTACCTTGTTCCAAGCTACTTCTAGAGTATGCTCACTCTGTGCTAGAAATTGGGTTTCTGGTTGGGATAGGTATGCACCTTGTCCAAGCATGAACCTCAATCCTATTCAGGATAAGTCAGATGGACACTCAGGGCCTCATTACGAGTCTGGCAGTCCATGGATCGCCAGAATTATGGTGGCGCTCGGACTGCTGCCGACAGGGGCTGTCTAACCGGCACATTCTGACTGTGGTGGATCCACCACAGCCCTACTGCCGGTACCGCCAGTTTGCTGCCAGCTGACGGCCTGGCGGTACCGGCGGTCTCAAACCACAGGGCAGTGCTGCCTTCTGGATTACAAGTCCCCTTTCTGCCAGCCTTTGCATGGCTGTCCCACCGCCAGGCAAAGGCTGGCGGAAAGGGAGTGCCGGCGCTTGGCTTGGGCAGTTCAGGGACCCCCATGGACAGCTCCATAGTGCTTTTCACTGCCCGAATTACGAGCAGTGAAAAGTGCAATGGGTGCTGTCGCACCAAACGCACCGCAACATTGCCGCCTGCTCTATCATGAGCTGGTTTCAATGTTGTAGTGTGTTTCCCGCTGGGCTGGCAGGCAGAAACACTGTTTCCACCCACCAGGAAACTCGTAGTAGGTACCGCGGAGGGACGGCCGCACCTGCGGGCAGCCCGACGCAGGACTTTGTCAGGCGGCCTCCATCACCTGCCAAAGTCATAATTAGGGTCTAAATGTTAACCTGTTCTCACCCTCCGATACCTTATCAGAGTAGTCAGGCTTAACTTAAGTGTTAATCTGTAAAGTCTTTGTGCAACACTTCAAACAGTAAAACAGTGAAGACACCACACAAGAATAATCCACACCAGGCTGGAAAGGTAGTGCTTAATTTGATGAACAAAACAAGACCCAAACAACAAAAGTCCAATAAATAGAAGTCGAGATCTGAATTTTTAAAGATTAAGGCCCTCATTACAACCTTGGCGGGCGGCAGAGGCCGCCCGCCAAGGTTGGACCGCTGAGCGGCTACCTTTGCGGCTGCAATCCCCCCGGCCGCATTACAACAGCCCCGCTGGGCCGGCGGGCGGAAACAGAGTTTCTGCCCGCCGGCCCAGCGGGGATATCGGCCGTAACATTGGAGCCGGCTCCTAATGGAGCCGGCGGTGTTGCGGCCATGCGACGGGTGTAGCTGCACCTGTCGCGCTTTTCTCTGTCTGCTGTGCAGACAGTGAAAAGCAGCGTGGGGCTGTGCCTGAGGGCCCCTGCACTGCCCATGCCAAGTGCATGGGCAGTGCAGGGGCTCCCAGGGGCCCCACGACTCCCCTTCCTGCCAGCCTGTCCATGGCGGTTTCTACCGCCATGGACAGGCTGGAGGGAAGGGGAGTCAACATGGCGGTCTCGCCCGCCATGGACAGGCTGGGGGGAAGGGGAGTCATAATTCCCAGGGCAGCGCTGCAAACAGCGCTGCCCTGGTGGATTATAACCGCCGGGACAACAATGGTGGGAACCCGCCAGTCCCAGCGGTGTGGTCATAATACGGCAAATTGTATCGCCAGCCTGTTGGCGGTACAATCGCCGAAACAACCCTGGCGGTCTTTGACCGCCAGGGTTGTAATGAGGCCCTAAATGTGCAAGTAGCGCTCAGAAAAAAGAAGCGCCTATTGGGATACTTGGTTGTGATGGACCGGGACAAAGTCAAGAGTTCAGGCCACCCCCAATGGAGTGCAGGCCGGCTACAGGATCCACACAGGGCCCACTGAGCAACAGTACCTTAAACCTTGTTGCAGCATGATATGAGTCACAGATCCCAACGCAGTTGAGGTGTTGGGCAGGAATCCTCCATGCAGTAGTGGTGATACCTTGGGTCTGAGTATGATGTGCCAATACCAGGTGAAGTGGTTCTGAATACGACACCCCGGGTCAGCCCACACTGGACAGGCGATGGGCCATTCTTTGCCACTCAATGGCAGCAATGAGTTGGTTCCAAAGCAGTAGTTCTGATGTGAGCAGACGGCCTGAGGCCCATATTACACTTTTTAGCACCGCATTTGCACCACTTTTTAATGCAAAAAGAGGCACAAACTTACAAATACAATAGTATTTTGTATGTTTGCACCGCTTCTGCGTCACAAAATTACGCAAATGCAGTGCTAAAAAAGTATAAATATGGGCCTGGGTGCGATTTGCCGGTCTTGGCAGTTGCAGCACTTTACACTCACTTCCAAGGGCCCTGGACTGGGTTGGCACCACTTGGCAGAATAGGAATGACATCAGGTAAATTCCAGGTGCTGTTTGTAGATGGAAGTGAAGTCTTTGATGTCCCTGAGACTTCAGAACAGGAGGCAAGCCAGCAAGCCCTTGGAATCACTTTAGTTGTGGAATGGAGAGATGCAGGTCCAGTCATTCTCACTCTTAGGCAAGAGGGCAGCAAGCAGCAGGACAGCTCAGCAAAGCATGAGTCCAGCAGAGTAGCAGCTCAGCAGAGTGGCAGTCCTTGTAGAAGCACAGCAGACATTCTTCCTGGCAGAGAATCCACAGGTCCAGAAGTGTACTGACGTTCTGGTGTCATGGCTCCAGTACTTATACTCCTCAGTTGTGCCTTTGAAGTGGGGGAGATTTCAAAGAAGTGTCTTTGAAGTGCACCAATGCTCTTTCTTCCTGCCCTGCCTCCAGACTGACTACAGGGCACAATGCAGCTCTTAATGTGTGGCAGGACATTGCCCTTTCAGGTGTAAGTGTCAGCCCCTCATACCCATCCTGCATAGGATGGCCCTTCAGAGTGTTGATTGCTTATCAGTCACACCTATGCTCCCTTTGAGTATGGCTGTCTAGAAGCAATGTACAAGCCCAGCTGTCACCCCAGAGGTAGACTAGGCAGTAGTCACCAAATGGCTACCGTAAGAAAATACCAACTTTCTAAGTGTGGCATTTTCAGAGCTGCAATACAAAATCCAACTTCACCATAACTCATGATTTTAAATTGTGTGTTCAGAGACACTAAACTCAACAAACCTATCTCTTCCCGATTGGGAGTTATATCTTATAAAATGTAAAACGTTAATCCCAATGTTTTCCTTTAGGAGAGATGGGCCTTGCAGTAGTGAAAAACGAATGTGGGAGTTTTTCACTACTAGGGCATGTAAAACTTAAAAGTTCTTGTTCTGCCTTTTAAATACATTGCACCCCGCCCAGTGGGTCACATAGGGCCTAACTTAGGTGTGGCCTATGTGTATGAAAATGGAAGGTCTAGGCCTGGTAAGAAGTTTATCTTGACAGGTTGACAGAACAGTTTAAAACTGCACACACAGGAAAAATGCTGTGAGGTCTAACACCTTTACCTAGGATAGCAGCTGCACTCTCAACCTTTCACTCTGGCCAACATTGAAAAGGTTGATTTACTGTTAAAGAAGACAAAGACAGGATCAACAGATGATCTTTCCCCTAACACCTTCACCAGATCTGCTGTTCTGTGGTAGTTCTCTCTTAGAACATCAATCTGAACCTTGCAATGAGGTATCTTCCAGTCACTTGAAATGCAAATTAATTAAGCTTCTCTTAAAACAAGATAACTAGAACAACAGTAAAGTAGAATACAATTAATATAACTAACCAATATTTGCCTCTTTCTGTCTTGGATACAATCAAATCAATAATTTTCGGACAAATGGATCATCAATTGGAAATGTTCCACTACCTGGTACCGTGTCAATAAGGGCCTAAGATTGTACCTGCCTTTTCCCCACATGAATTAAGATATTGTGAGCACCAGAGTAACTCTGCAGATCTTCTGCTTGATTTGCCTGTGGTGTTTGACTCAGTAGACAATGACATTCTGGTAGTTTGCTTGAAGGATGCTCGTCATGGGGCAAGTATGAGAATGGTTTGCTTTGCTGGCATTTCACTCCTAACTGTAAGGAGTCTTTAGGGGTGTTCCTCAGGGTTCTTTTTTTTTTCCCATATACTGCAAGCTATATTTGCTCTGATTGCTATCCTGATTCCTTTGGTTGTCCTGTTATCTCATAAGGAGATGATACGCAGATTATCATTTGTCTAGATCATCAACTGCCTGAAAACAGATTGAAAGCATAACTCCCTATGGCCTCCTTTTCAAGAATGACGCCAGCATTGCTGACTAAACTGAAATGGCTTGGAATTTACATGCACCTTCAACTTTCCATGAGGAGCCAGAGAAAGCATGTTTATTCCTCATGTTGTTTCAAGTTCAAAATAATTAAAAAGGTGCTTCCTATTAGCCCTAAACAGCCACGTCGTTCTGACCTGTATTCTTGTCAGGCTAATCTACTTCAGCCTTCTGTACCTTAACTTTCTGGATACTTCTCTCTATCAGTTGCAGGTAGTTCATAATTTCATGATCCATAGTGATTATAGGATAAAAAGATCACATAACACAAGTGTGAATTCAACTGTGCTCTCTATCTGTGAAGCAAAAGATTGTTTTCAAGGCATTTTGCATAAGGTGTTTGGTAAATATGAGGCATCTTCAATTACTTCTTGATTGAAGCTTTACAAATCACTGGAAAATATATGCTCACAAATTATATTTTTTGTCACTCCTCAGTTCAAAATATATAAGGCCGGTGAGTGGTCTCTCACTGTTCTCCAGCCTCTGGAGATGAAGTGATCATGGCCCATTTCTCATTTATCAAATGTTTAAAATCTTTGGGGTTTATTGACAAGCCGTGTAGTGCAGGCCAGTGCTGCCTTGTGCCACAGGAAAAGGGCAGGAATATGCTGTATCCACAAGATATGCTGCATTTCTGTCCTCTCCCCTTGGGCTAGTGCACAATGGGCTGCCTAGCATCGATGCAGACATCCTTGCACCATCTGGCAAGGATGCCTGCGTCACAGACAGGCTTGTTTTCTGTGCTGGAAGGGACACCTTTCTGCACAACAACAATCCATGGAGGCTTTCTCCTCTTTCTTTGTGTGCTGCAGATTGCAGCATACATAGAAAGGGGAAAAAACAATGAGAAATAAAGATGTTTATCCTCGTTGCACCTTCCCTGGGGAGGTGTAAGATATTGACATATTCTGAGGAATACAGATGTTTGTAAATCTGAGAATGCGTCAAAACCCATGGGTGTTGCGTGGGAAACCCACTGCAGTGCCCATGGAACGCCTCCCTCACACAGTGTAAGGCAACGCAGCTAATTGCGCTTGTAACCTTACACCGTATATACAAGGCCATGAAAAGGCACACAAAGTGGCTTTGCATGGCCTTGTAGATATGGGCTTGCATTGTGCGCTGCCGGTGCATCACAAAACGTGGCGCACTGGTGGCACACAGGGCTTGTAGTTAAGCCCCTTTGCTTTTCTGCTAAAGTTTGGTCTTTCTTCAGTTTCTCTTTGTCCTTTCTAGTTCTTCTTGACAGTTTGTTGTTTCTAGCACCAAGATGCCTATTGGGTGAGCACTGATCTTTACAAGAAACTAAAGGAAAAATATATTCCATCATGTCCATAGCAATATTCCACTATTAAATACAGAAAAGACATTTTATTAAAATCTAATCTAATCTAGGCAAATGTGTAATGTGCCATATTGTTAAATATTAAGCACCTTGTCCTGTGAGTGTTAGAGGCCAAGTGACAGTTACCCTGTTAGAACAGAATTGTGCCATCATAAACCAAATATGTTAGTGGTGTAAGCAAATACTGCAGCACACATACAACATTTAAGTTCAACACCACTGTTGCAATTTCAATGCCAACTTACAATGGCCTTACTGCAAAATGAACACACCAATTAGGGGCAAAGCACATATTCTGTTGCTTTGGACAGCAGTGTCCCAGCATAAAGAGTCCTAGTGCCAGAAAAGATAGGACATAGAAAAAGGTTGACAATTAGCGTAAAAGCACACAGAAATTATAGATTTCCTATAGTTATTACCTTTTCCATGCTCATTTTGGACTCAAAGTGTACACCCTAGTTTCTTGCATGGAATATTGTGTTGAAGGTGACTGAAGTGAAGTGGACTTGTTTTGAGAGAGTGGCAGGTTTTGATGTGAAAGCAAAATAGATTATTTTGGTTTTACAAGAATGCAACATGGGACACACACGGGTATGTGGCCCTTTGTGTGGAGACAGGATACAGCTTTTTCAAATGTAATGGGGTTGCGCCCAGCTCCTCCCTCTCATTCGGCCAGTGAGGGTCCATCCAGTCACATCTAAGTCCTCCATTGTATGTGCTGTCTAGTAGAAATACGCAAAACCCACCTGCCAGCTACTCCCAGGTATGTGACCTAGAGACAGGCTGGAGACACCAACGCCCATATTTATACTTTTTTTGCGCCACATTTCTGTCATTTTTTGACGCAAAAGTGACGCAGACTTACAAAATACAATTATATTGTGTACGTTTGCACCGCTTTTGCATCAAAAAATGATGCAAATGCAGTGCAAAAAAAAGTATAAATATGGGCCCAAATAGCTAAGGCAGGAAATTGCCAACTTTCTAAAAGTGGCGTTTTCAGAACTGCAATTTTAAATCTGACCACCATGAGATAGGATTTTGAATTGTAATTTTAGTGACACCAAACATGAACTAAATACCTATTCCCATTTGGAAATTACACTGATAAGTGTCATAAAGTAACTCCAGTGTTATCCTATGGAAGAGGTAGGCCTTACAATTGTGAAAATAAAACTTTTTTCACTACCAGAACATGTAACACTCAAAAGTACATGCCATACGTTTTAAATCCCCTAGGGGTGACATATGTATTAAAAAGAAGGTTGATGCCTGGCAAAAGGTTTACTTTCCCTGTTTGAGATGGCAGTTTAAAGATGTACACAGAGGTTGCAATGTTAGGCCTGAGACATATTTAAAGGGTTACTTAAGTGGGTGACACATTCAGTGCTGCAGACCCAAAAGTAGCATTTAATTTACAGGCCCTGGACACAAATAGTATAATTTTACTAGGGACTTATAAGTAAATAAAATATACCATTTGGGTATGATCCAATGTTACCATGTTTAGAGGAGAGAGCACACGAACCTTAACACTGATTAGCAGTGGTAAAGTGCACAGAGTCCTAAGGCCAACAAAAACAAATTCAGCAAAAATAGGAGGAATGAAGGCTTTGTGTGGGCGGTGCACTTCGGTCATGGAGTTTATGGAGTTTTTCTCTCTCTGCGCTCTGCTTAGGCATAGCAGAGCAGAGTTTTTTCCTCATTCACACTCGCCAACATTAAGTTGGCGACTGTGAGTGAGGAAAATCTTACTCCAGACCACCTCCCAGTGAGATTTCTCAACGTGGGTGGCAACCTTCTATTTGCATTGAGGAAGCTGCCGCTCCAGTAGAAAATCTACTCGAGCGGCAGAAAAGAAGCAGAGTTTTTGGGTCACTTCATAGAGTTCCACGTAGCAGAACTCCACCAAGGCCTAGTGAAGACAAAACATTTAGGGTTGACCTTGCAGAAAGGGCCAAGTCCAACACAATGTATCATTTAATTGTTTGACAGAAGAAGATATAGCTGAAGATGAAAGCTCTTCAAGTATTTGATTTAGGAATGATGCCTAGTCCTGAAAAGCTCCGAACTAGCGTCCAAAATGTTGACGCTAGTTTACCTAACTACTGCCATAGTGCACCGTATCTCAGATACGGTGCACATATGATGGCCTTAGGAGGGGCGCTAAGGGGTGCATCAAAAGTGGCGCTGCACCCTTATAGGCTTGTACTTACACTCGTTTGAGAAAAATGTTCTTCCTTTTACATTAATAAATGATAAGGATTATCTCAGTGCTTTCATAAAGAAGGTGTTCAAATAAAATGCCATTGATAATTCGAGTGTATAAAATGTCATCATGAGCCAAGACACATATGGAATATTAACATGAAACTCACATAGGCTATTTTGTGGCAATTTCAAGAAAACACAGTGTCAGCCAAAGAGTGCATAACAGTCACTTAGTAAACAAACAAATCTAGTTGCGCATAAACCTGTTGGACCTATTGTTGAGGTACGTTTGTTGATGCACCCATGGCGACTATAACTATTCATAAAAAGATATATTGATTATGACAAAAAGACACAATAAAGTAAATGGTAGCAATCAATTAAACCTATAAGTATGCACAATCGGAGTAAGGGCAACTGGATTACAATGCTGTAAGGATTACCCATCTGGCCATTTTGTGAGTGAGTTTATTCATGAGCAATTACTTAAAATAATTACATGAAACAGCAAACACTATTTCCTGGGTACAAAAGTAAGAATGTTAAAACAATATTGGAAATCTATCTTATTAAAATTCTTAAAGCACGCGCAACGTGCCATTAAGTCAATGATGTACAACGATGTCCAGACTGTCTTTATAAAAAAAAAAAAAAGTGCTCAAAGAAGAAAAAAAAAAAAAAAAAAGGAAAAAAAGTGCAGGGTACTAATGGCACGTCTTGACGGACGACAGGGGCCAAGTTGTCTTAATGTGTTCTTTGGGGCATAGGGGATGCACCCATTTTTCAAAACGAGCCAAGGCAGGGGGTCTGGGGAACTAGTGAGCAAATTAAGACTTTGGACCCTAAGGGAAGGAGAGCGATTCAAAAGGAGACAATAAGTGGCTCAAATTGGGACTAGTCCAGTTGTGCTCACCTGTGACAACTGGAATGCTGAACAAATTTCCCCAGTCTTGCTAACATCAATGGAATGTTTTTGGAGAAACACAAGTCTGAGACTTGTCTGAAGGTTTTTATTCCATTGGCGAGGAATAAGGGTCTAACGGGCAGTGGTGGCCACTGGCAAGTTTGGGGCAACAGCACATTAAGTGGAACCAAGATTGTCTATGATAGTTACACAGTCTGCAGGTTGTTGCCTCGCCCTGCCTTGCCCAGCAGGGGTTGAAATTCGTAGGGTGAGGAGCTGCATGTATGAGATTTTCCTATATGTTTGGACTGTGAGGACATGAAACCCAGGCTGTGCTTTCCTCTCTGTGTTGAAGGCATCTAGTGCCTCAGAGATGGAGCTGCAGCGAAGACTTTCTGTGTCCATTTCTAGAGAGATTTTCATAACCTGGGTATTAACTGTCCTTTTCCAAGTTAAAAAAGGTATATTATGGCAGTGTAGATTGGTGACTTAGATTTTCAAATTATTAATTGCCTCAGCTAGATACAATTGCCACGGGGAGCCCCCTACCTCAAAGATTAGCTTGAGTTTTGCCCTGTGTGTGTTCTCGAGGGACCCGCAGGGTCCTGATGTGGCATTTTAATAGGTCCCCTTGGCATTCGAGATCCAAAGTGGATAGCCATCCAGTGCCACACAGAGTACATGGTATCCGCATTGTGTGGTCAGAGCAGTCCTATTTTGTAGATGAGTGGGCCAATTGGCCCTGTAAGTTTGTGTTACACACCCCAGAGTAGGAATGATTCCAATTCCTACACCCTGAGTTGAGATCTCTTTCAACTCTCAGAAAATAAGGTGCATTAGACGGCGCTTTGATGGAGGCATAAAGCCGCAGATTAACTGAGTTTATATGAATGCAGTACACTCGTTGGTTATTCCTCAACCGAGATATAGGGTTCAGATTTAAAGACTTTATGGTTAGAAGTCTAAATACACATTGACGGCAACCTAGCGATACACCGTTAAAATGCTGTTCTTGAAACAAGAGCCGCGTGAGGTTACCATCATTAATTTAAAGATGAGTACACTGAAAGAAAGTCTAGCTAGTGAAATCTGGCTGAGAGTTGTTTCTGAACTGAAGACAATGCATGGAACTCTGAGTCACAGTAAATGTTGGCACTTGGAAGACTTAGAAGCAATGTTGAATATTATTTTTGTTGGTAGAGGACAACAAATGTAGTAATTAAACACATAGTAAAACACGTGGAGATAGAAATAGGAAGCAAAGCTGTAGTCAAAGTATAAGGTTTAACTTAGACATTTTATCTGTCTTAAATAGACCGGGGAAAATAAGTCTATGTTTACCATCTAAATGTGCCAGTGTTTCAGGGCATGTGTTTGGCCTTACAAAAATAATGCGAGTGATAAAGTTCATAATTATATGAATAAGTCCATATTTTATAAGTTTCACATTTATATTTTCGCTTTTTTCACCTAACAATTTGTCATTGACAACTTTCCTGTATATTTGTGATAGTATTGACAGTTTAATGGCATCCTTGTCCCCTCTCTGTTTTATTGCAGCATGTGGAGGCACTTTTAATGGATCATCTGGTATAATAAGCAGTCCTACCTACTCCTTCACAGATTATCATAACAACATCAATTGCACCTACAACATCACAGTGGAAAACGACAAAATAGTGGAACTCAAGTATGTTATTAAATTGTATATTATTCTAAACACTGTTGTACTTCAGGCATGACATAGAAAAGGATTTGGTTCAAAGCTATAGTGTGGTAGGATAAAGTGTACAGAAAAATCTGGGCGCCTGAGGAATTATTATTCTTGCTGAGAAACAGAGACTGCTTGCTTCTCACTGTGCCTATGATCATGGAGAACCAAAAATGTAGTTGGGCATCTGAGTAACGCACAAGGAAATGGAAAAAGATTCAAAGTAAATTTAAAAAACTCAATAGACGAAGCAAATCACCGCACTGGTGAAATACATTGAAGTATCTGTGTTATTTCAAAGGGGCGCCTTTTGGGGCCTTAAAAGGTTACCCGGCATTAGAGGACTGGTGTCAAAGATACTTATTTCTGCCTATGATACCACCTGCAGGTCAATTTCTCCCCAAGAATCCTTCAAGTATCACCGACAACAAACCGGCGATCATCTTTCTTCGAGATGCGTTTTCAACTTTGGGCTTAAATGGTCCCTCTTGCAAGATTGATTGAACAGAATAGCTGATAACAGCATCTCAATATTGCTTATGAAATGTTTTACCTAAAACGTACCTAAGAAGTCATTCCTTGCCATCTGTTTGAGTGTTAAATATTTAAAGGTCAAGTTTGATATGAATGGGTTAAATCACTTCGAAATGAAAAATGCAGGCAAAACATCAGACACTTTTTTCATGATTGCCAAAGTTAAATACAGGATTTAATGCAGTAATCACATTCTCGCCAAAGGTATTCAGAATTCCTTGTGATAAGTAGGCCATTATCTGATCCCATGGTAAAAGCTCAAACATCATTTAGAATAACTTGCACCGTTCTTAAATGAAATAGCATTAGGTATTATCTACATAGAACGTTTATTTGGCACTAGATACTAACAACAGCATGATCAGGTATAACAATATCTTGTGTGCACATCAAAGTATTGATATCCTTTTCCCACGTGTGACAAAAAAGGAGCAACCTCTCGAAAACACAGCAAGAGATCAACTTGGAACATGCTAATGATAGAGCGTTCCTGCCTAATAAATTACCTGTATTTGGACGCTCTTGGGTCGATGAATCTTTTGACCAAGTGGGACACTCTTCACCCGAGATCAATCAATTTAATTAAATCAATAATCAATAACGAACATAAGCAATGCCTTGATCAACATAACACTTAACAATTAATCCAGAAAACATTTCGGCGAACCATGACCTTTCGGTCATGAATAACCACACCAGTTTATTTAAAGTTAATGAATTTATTTCCCTATATTAACAAAGCTAGCACAATGTAAATGTGTCTCAACACCAAATGATATATGTAAATGAACATTAATAGCTGTCCATAACGGCGGAAAAGATGCAATCTATGCAGCATTTGAATAACAATGCATTCGATAATAGCAACGCAAATCACTAAAACTATAATCTGTAATGAGCTAATTGCATACATTTAGTCAGCATAACAAGGTCTCAAATTGCATCGTGCAACAATGATTCCTCATCTAACCTCAAATTAGCATCGGCATGTGGGACTTCATGCAAAACAATTTAGCAACATTAATTTGGAAAACTCCTAACTAGGGCTCTTATCAAAAATCAGCAGTTGGTTACCTAAAAAGAAAACACAATGCAATTGTACATTTTTCCTTTCATATTTACCAAATTCAATCAGCATTCAAGGAAGTCTTCGTCTCACAGGTACCGGTTCTCGATCAGCATGGGACGGGGCAAAGGGGTAGGGTGGACGGGGCAATTGCCTCACAGCGGCAAGATAAAAGGACGACTACTTCATGCAAAGGGACAAATCAAAGTTAAAGTCTCTAAGGCGAGAATTATTTAAAGTCTCTTTCTCTCGATTAGAGAAAGCATCAAAGTCTCATTCAAAATGGCGTCGTACATCAATTGGCATCGTAGAAGATGGCAAAATGACGAAGTCAGCAAGATGGGCCATAATGGCTGCAATGTCCTGCAAATGGCTAATGTCCAATGTCTAATGTCTAATGGCTGATAGGTAATGGCTAAAATGGCGAGTAATGGCAAATGGCTGCTTTCTCCTTGTGCACCAGGTTTTTATAAACAACAGTTCAAATCCAGTAGGGTCTTCCATTGGAGGGTTCATAGGTTGGCTTCAAATTGTCCAATCAAAAACAACAGTTCTCAAGCTTCTACCTAGGCATACATTATCCTTGGAGTCGGGTACGTAAGTTGCAACATATTTTACCAATTAACTCACTTTCAGAGCTTCCATTGTCCGCACCTGCAGATTGACCTTGGAGCAAAGAAGAAGATGCCAGGCTGGCACGAAACCTTAAGATAAGCATGTGAACCGATCCTACTGGAAAAGTACAGCTTCAAGCAGAAATACACGTTTATTAGCACATTTGAAAAACACGAGCATCTAAACCGTGAGACAAGGCACTAGGCCGAAGCCTCCACTAAAGTTATGCTAAGCTAAAACATTTCAAACAAGCAAATCATGGCACACGTTTACGGTTATGTCTGATTAGTACAATTCTAATACATCACGTTATATAAAGCACGCTTATAAATGTTGGCGAACTACTCTGAGGGCACATTTTGTCCCCGTACAATCTTTATTAGTTCGGTTAAAGTCACACTTGATTATTGCAGCACTACGTTTATGCACTAATAAATGTAAAACCTTCATTTCTGCGTCATCAATCCCTCCTCTGATGACTACTTGTCATCACACAAAACTATTCCCACAAATTTTATTCCATTTAAAATTCTGTCAGTTCTCTTTGCCTTTTAGTTCCCCTTGTTCTTGCTTTGTATTCTTCTGCCATTCTTTTCATCATTTTCTCTTCCTTCCTTCTCTTAACTCTTGCCATGATCATTAGTATTCCCCTTTTTATTCCCCAAATCCCAAAGATGCAAATTAGTACTATTAGTATTCCCTGTATTATTTTTAGTAATATTCCATTCCAAATGCCACCAAGCCAACTTCCCACTGAAGCAATTCCCTTTCCAACCTTCTCCCAAACTCCTGGTTCTTTCAATTCCTTCAAGTCTGCACTCTCTTTTGTTAGATTAGCAAGCCTTGTTTTAATCTTTACACTGTTGTCTGGTATATACGTGCAACAGTGACGCGCACCAAGCATTTTGCAAACGCCGCCATCCTTTGCTAAAAGAATGTCTAGGGCAAGCCTGTTTTGAAGAGTCATAGCTCTTTCTGCTGCAAGTTCAGCATCCATCAGGATTATAGCACCTGAAAACTTTGTCAACATGTTATCCACTATAGTAGACAACTTTCTTATTTTGATGGAATTCAACACAACTCCCAATGAAGGAATCATGGCTCCAAATATATCTCCTACCACAGCAGCTGCGGTCTCTCTTTTCTGGATACGATGAGATCCGGACGTCTTTGGAATCACCGATAGGTCATCCAGTTGATAAACCTTTGGGAACACTATATCCAAATAACATCTCCCCCACCATCCTTTTGGAAGACGATAATAGGCATTATGCCCACAAATGTAATATACACCAGGTATGACAGGGTCAAGTCCGTTCAGCATGAATGTCCATTTGGCCTTAAAGATAAACGTATGTTTACATTCACTCGCTCCCACGAAAATGTTATCATAATAAGATTCACCACGATATATACAAAATTTCCCTACATGCCAAGCATCTAAAGCTATTCTCCCTTGTGTTTTTATTGCGGCAAAAGCATAATTATCTGCTGAAGTCCTCTTACTTAGCTCTTTTTCTAATTTCGCATTCATTTGTGCCCTTCTATCATCTGTGCGATCTAAAAAGCTTATTTCTACTGCAGTGAGTGAGCATGTAAGGTTTTCCCTATGTGTGTGAGCTGTTTCAAAAGGTTGCATTGGCTCGAAAAATTCCCTCATTATTTTAGCATCCCAATCTTTAGCAATCTGGCTTAGCTGCGTTATTATAGGAACATATGCAAAGGTAACATCATAATTTGAATAAAAATACTGTATGTTAGTTTGACCATAAAATCTAGAAGTTACTAAACTACATGTAATCCCGTATGTAAGAGGCATGTGGTGATAAGTCACCCCTTCCGTTACCGATGTCGGTATCTGTGTACACACATAACAATCTTTCGCATCCATAGTCTCAACATATTCTGTTAGTAGGCGATAGAAAACATTATACGAAAGCTCCTTCTTATCATGCAAGTGTCTCTCATCTCATTCTAATCTTTTCAATGCGGTTAGTTCAGTGACAGTAACAGGAGCAAAAGTAGAAGCATCAATTTTCTCATTCTCACCCTTTCCACGTGTTGCAAGCACTATTACTATTATTATTAGTACACATGCAGTTATCAAGCCTATACACGCATATTTACAATATTTCACTCTCCTGTTTTGTGTAGTCATGATCTGTATAGAATCAGGGAGCTAGAAGCACCTATAAAGAAACGATTTAGCAAGTAGTTACAAAGCTGAACGAGCGCAATGTTCACACAGTTTTCTTCAGGAGCCCAGTCACTTATCGGTTAGCAGCATTTGTCTCAATTCGTTTTTTTTTTTTTTTTTTTTTCAGTTAGCAACGTTGTCTCAAATCGGGTTTAAGAGTCAATCAGGTTATCAAAGTCTTATCAAGTTAGCAAATGTCTCATCCAGTTTAGCAATGTCTCAACTGGTTGTATCACGTTAGATTTTAGCAAGCAATGTCATTTATCAATCAACAGTGTCCATAAAACTTTTCTTTTCTATTGGTATCTCTTCTTCTTCGTTCTCGAGGCTTAGAGATACAAATTTGTCAGTCCAATCGTCATTGACTACATATGCCCATTCTGGACCGGAATATCTCCTGTTTGGTATCCTTTTCCTTTTCAATTTTGCATCTCTCTTTAATTCTGCCTCACTGGTACTTTCCTCTTTAGCCAAGTCTTTTCCTTCCCTTGATGTCGGTACCACGACAGACACTTCCTTTCTTTTCTCTTTCACTCTTGGCCTTTCATTTTCGTTCAACTTTTCTCTAGTTCTTTGTTTTATTGGTGATATACTTGGTCTTCTCTTTGCACTGTGTCCACTTGATGGACCTGCGATCTCTTCTGAAGAAGTTTGAACAGTTTCGTTCTGTTCTGCCTTGTCCCCTCCTTCTGGGGAGTCAATCAGGTTTTCCTTTTCTTTTTCTGTACCGTCTGCTTCTGGGAAAGCCCTCCTCTGATCAGGCTCTCCTGCTTCTTCACCTCTTTCGAGCCCTTCGTCACCGTTACTTTCGTCAGGCTCTTTATCACTTTCAGCTGCTTCAGGCTCTTTGTCACCTTCAGCTGCTTCAGGCTCTTTGTTACCCTCAGCTGCTTCAGGCTCTTTGTCACCTTCAGCTGCTTCGTCGCTGTCTGAGGTTTCTCCTTGGTCTTCCCCAAGTGAATCGGTTGTTTCGTCCTCAGAGAATATTTTTCTCTCTCCTGTTCCTGCCTGTTCGCTTTCAGTTCTGTTTTGCTCTGCTCAGCGCTCGGCACTTTGTTATCGGGTACTGGCAGTTTCAGCGCTTCAACTTCCTCATCTGTGGGACACAACACTTTCTTTGTATGACTGGCGTGAATCCAGTTGGGAACTCCCGCACACTTCACAGCGGTAGTGGTCGTCAGGATCACTTGGAAAGGGCCTTTCCAACGGGGTTCCAGACACGACTTCCTCACGTGCTTCTTTATCACGACCCAGTCACCTGCTTTCAGTGTGTGTCCTGGACCTTGGATCGGTGGCAAGGTGGTTGCTTCCACCTGGTGAGAGAAAGAGCGAACCACGTCAGCCATACCTTTGCAGTAGTCTAACACCATATCATCTGTAATATTCAAAAGCGCGTTTGCGGGAACTGCAGGAAGTCTCATAGCCCTGCCCATGAGAATTTCGTGCGGGGACAATCCAGTCTTTCTGTCAGGGGTGTTTCTCATTGACATTAACACCAAAGGCAATGCGTCAGGCCATTTCAAATTTGTCGATGCACATATTTTCACCATTCTTGATTTCAGTGTACCATTCATTTGTTCCACCAGTCCTGAGGCTTCAGGGCGATAGCTACAATGCAGTTTTTGCTCAATGTTCAGCGCTGCGCAAAGTAACTTTATCACCTCGTTATTGAAGTGACTTCCCCTATCTGATTCTAAAGAGATCGGGAATCCGAAACGTGGTATCAACTCCCTCAACAATAGTTTTGCAACTGTAAGGCTGTCATTTCTACGTGTGGGGTATGCTTCAATCCAGTGACTAAAAATGCACACAATCACCAACACATACTTCAGACCTCCATGCACAGGCATCTCAATAAAGTCCATCTGCATTCTGCTGAACGGGCCACCCGCCCTACCAATGTGGCTCACGTTCACAACCGTTCCCTTCCCTGGGTTCATCTGCTGGCAAATGACACATCGATGGCAAACTGCTTCTGCAACTTGACGGAATCTGGGGTTAAACCAATCAGTTTTGAACAATCTTATCATGGCATCTCTCCCTAGGTGAGCCTGCTCATGATAGAACCGCGCTAGCTGCGATAAAAGACTATTTGGTAAAACAAATTTCCCCTCATTTGAAACCCATAACTCATCTGGTCTCCTTGTACATTGTGACTTAATCCAGGAATCTCTTTCATCCTCCCTGACGCTATTCTGTAATGCTTTTAGTTCATCCATTGTATCCACGACCTTCAAGGCAAATGCTTCAGCTGGTTCAAGTTCTGGTTCACTTATCAAATTCCATTCATCCCTGAGCAATATACAGTTCAAGGCACAAAATCTTGCGACTTGATCCGCATATGCATTTCCCAGAGAAACATAGTCCTGTCCTTTTGTATGAGCACTACACTTTACCACTGCAATTTCGGCTGGCATCTGAATGGCGTGTAACAATTCCCTTATTCTCTCCCCGTTTTTCACTGGGGACCCTGAAGAGGTCAGGAAACCTCTCTGTGACCATAGTTGCCCAAAGTCGTGTACAATTCCAAACCCGTACTGACTATCAGTGTAAATGGTAACTTTCATCAATGTAGACAATTGGCATGCTCTTGTAAGGGCTACAAGCTCTGCTACTTGTGCGGAGTAGACTCCTTGAAGCCAGGACGCTTCCAAGACACCTGTTACAGTACATACAGCATATCCTGCTTTCAAAATTCCCATCCCATCCCATCTCTTAGACATGAACCATCAACAAAAACAATCCTTAATATCAGGTCGGGGTTTTGTGCAAAATTCAGTCACCTGAAGGCAGTCGTGCTCAACGTCTTCAGCGTTCTCAATTTCAGCATTTTCACCGGGAAGCAAGGTTGCTGGATTCAATGTAGTGCACCTTTTCAGCTGCACATTCGGTGAGCCCAGAATTATTGTCTCATACCTTGTGAGTCTTGCTCCAGTCATGTGTTGCGTTCGGGAGCGGGTCAAAAGTATCTCAACTGAGTGAGGGACCATGACTGTTAATGGGTGTCCCATCACTATTCCTTCACTCTGAGTGAGGCTGATACCAACTGCTGCTACGGCGCGCAAACACCCTGGAAGTGCTGCTGCGACCGGATCCAAAGTAGCTGAAAAATACACTACTGGTCTGTTTATGCCACCATGGGCTTGAGTCAAGACAGACAAAGAACATGCATCACGTTCATGACAAAACAATGTGAAAGGCTTTGTGTAATCAGGCATACCTAAAGCTGGAGCCCTGCACATGCATTCTTTCAATTCAATAAAAGCATCCATCTCATCTCCTTTCAGCTCAATTTGATCCAAGGCATCCTTCTGGGTCAGTTTCAGTAAAGGCTTTGCTAGAGTTGAGAAGTTGGGAATCCATTGGCGACAGTAGCTCACCATTCCCAAAAACTTCCTCACCTCCCTCCTTGTCTTTGGTGGACTCATTTGAAGTACACTTGTTATTCTTTCCTTCATTATTCTCCGTGACCCTTTCTCGATTTGATGACCCAAGTATTTTACTTTCTTCTGACAGAACTGCAACTTGGAAGGAGACACCTTGTGTCCATTCCTTCCCAAATGGTTCAGTAGAGCAATGGTATCGGCCGTGCAGCCACTTTCTGTCTTAGATGCAATCAGTAAGTCATCAATGTACTGTACTAGGGTTGACTCGAATGGCAATTCTAACACTTCCAAGTCTTTCTTTAGAATCTGATTGAAAATTGACGGTGACTCAGAAAACCCTTGAGGAATTCGACACCAACTGTAAACTCTGTCTAAGAATTTGAAACAAAAGAGAAATTGGCTGTCCTCATGAAGAGGCACCGAAAAGAATGCTTGTGACAAGTCAATGACTGAGAACCACTCGGCATCGCAAGGGACTTGAAACATTATCACAGCTGGATTCGGTAGTACAGGGCAGCATTTAACTATAATGTCATTTATTTTCCTCAAGTCCTGCACAATTCGAACCTTTCCACTCGGCTTTATTAGTCCCATGATTGGTGAATTACATGGACTGCTTAACACTTCTTTCAGTACTCCCTGTTTTACAAACTCGTCAATTAGTTGGGCAACTTTCATGAGGGTGTCTTGTGCCATGTGGTATTGTGGGGTCTGGGGAAAGGTTACATTGGGTTTTACGGTCACTTTCACTGGTTCCACTCCTTTCATCAATCCCACCTCCTTTCCTGTCATATGCCACACTTCCTTTCCGACTGTTTCTCGTAATTCAGCTGGAATATCTTCTTCAGTTATCATCGGAAAAAGGTTAATCAGAGGATATTTTTCATCTACAGTTTCCATCTCCTCCCCTTCTACACTGTCCTCTTCTTCCCCATCACTGCTCGTCTGAATTCTAATTCCCTCGTTCGAACACATAATCGAACATCCCAATTTGCACAATAAGTCTCTCCCTAACAGTGCTATCGGGCTTGAGTCACATACCACAAAATTATGTAACCCTTGATAGTTACCAATTCTGACTGGTACTGGATCTGTGATTGGGTTTGTCAGGTGCCTGTTTGCTACTCCCACTACTTAAACTGTTCTTCCTGAGAGTGGCAAATCTGGTACTTCAATGCAGTTGAACGTGTGGCTCCTGTGTCGACCAAGAATGAAACACTATGACCCATAACTCTTCCCTCCACATATGGACCCTTTTGATCAACTTCCAAGGATGCTGCAAGCACACAATTTCCCTCCTCATCTGAACTTTCACTCTCCCATAAATTGTTTATTCCATTCTCACTGTGTAATGGGAACTGTTGTACGGTGCCATTTGTACTCATCACCTGACCTGAGACCTGTGGAGGAACCATCACTTGCTGCTGACTCACTGGTGCCAAAGGTATTTGCATTTGCTGATTAGGTACCATGGGAAACTGCTGTTGCATTGGCTGCATTTGCGTCATCTGCATACGGGGCATCTGCATCTGCTGCGGCTGCATGGGCTGTAATCCCTGCAGCTGATTTATGGTCTGAAAATTTGGGTTTGGACCTCTCATTTTCGGTCCCCTCATTGTCTGGAATGCATTGACATCATTGTTTTGCTGACCAACACCTGCACCTTCCTGCACCACCATCGGACACTCGCGTTTCCAATGACCGACGATTCCGCACACGTGACACGGCATCACCTTTTTCATTGCCTGCACACCATTCGGAATCACAACAGTATTCAAATCCGGACCATTACTCCCAAAACCTCCTCTGCCTCTGCCTCTCGCCTGTGGCTGAAACACCATATTTCCCTGCGGCTGCGGCTGCGGTATCTGCTGTTGGAACCCTTGCAACCCTTGCAGACCTGTCTGAGCTGCCTTAAGTTGCATCACCATCACTTTCTCTTTCAACCTTTTCTGTTTCACTTCAATTTCGTCGCTACAGTATTTCGCATAATTCAACACCTCATCAATCGGTTTCGACTGCCAACAAATCAAATGCGTCTTTATCATCTGACTTATCTCTGGTCTCAGCCCTTCCACAAATCTGAACACAAAATGAAGCATGTCCTTCGCCTCTATTGTTTCCGTGCCACTGTAGTTCTTGAACGCCTTCAACAACCTCTCATAGTAACCATGAATCGACTCTTTAGCCTCTTGGGCAGTTCGATCAATCTTCTGCCAATCCACATTTTTCGCGGCAACCTTCGTCTTCAAATGCTCAATCACCTTATAGTACAAGCTCATCACCATAGGTGATGGTGCACCCGTATCCCTGTCTCTCTCTGGTTCACTTGTCGGCCAACCTACAGCCCTTTTGCAGTCTTCCCACAAATCTGCCGGAACCACAATCTCAAAGAGGGTGTTCAGGTCTTCCCAAAGACATTTTGAAAGCTTCACAAACCTATCAGTCTGTTGATACCATTCAATCGGTTTCTCTCTCAGTTTGGGAAAATCATCCGTAAAAGACTGAATGTCGCTTCTGTGCCACGGCACATGTATTAATTTTCCCCCTGCTGTCTCCCTCATTGGTAACATGGTTATTGCATCACTACTCTGTGGTCTTTTCTCGTTGTGCTCTGGGACACTATCTTTCTTCTTTTCCTTTTTCTTTGCCCATCTGCTTTCCCATTTGTCTAAGAATCCACACTTGTGCACTCTGCAGCAATTCTCTAAGGTGCGTTTTCATGCCTGCTGACCTCATGTGTTCAAAGTCTGTGGTCCCGAAATCCAATCTATAGCTCCTGCTCAAGTGTTTTGTCTTGTCTATCTCAACCCTGTTTTTGTCAGCTATTTCTTGCAACCTTCTATGTACCTTGTTCACTTCTCTCGTAATCCTGGGACATAGATACCTCAGCTCTTCTGCCGAGTAGGACTCTAACCTATTCACCCCCATAGTCCCTTCCACCAATTCTTGTGCTTCCATGTTCAACCTGACCCTATTCAGATAGTCTTCCCCCTTCCCACTGGCTGAGCTTTGTGTGGAATTCAGACTGTTGAACCACTGTGTCAGCTGTTGCGCATTCAACCCCATCAGTGTAGCATTCACATCGACCGCCATTGATGGTTGCGGCAACTTTTCAGTGTTCGATGATAGCGGTATCATCAGTGGGGGACTCGACCTCACTACTGTTGACTGAGCACATATGGGACTAAACTCCATCAAGGACCCAGATCCAGTTGGCAGAGCCGCTATCGGAGTTGTCTCTGGAGTGTTTTCTATGCACCTCCTTACCGTCTCTCTCTGCACCATTGATCCTTGACCGCTCATACCTGAGTTAGGCTGACTGTACAAAGGTACCGGTGGACCTACAGTAATGGGTAGGGATATCGCATCTGGGTTCTGTCCATTCCCCAGGTTCTGAGGCATGTTCATTCCCACACTATGGGTCATCATTGCCGGCATGCCCATCTGACTCCCCGTCATCTGAGCATGTACGTTTCCCCCCTGCATCTGCTTTTGAGGCATCAAAAACTGGGTTGATTCAGCTTGTGCCAATGTTGAGTTGCGACCATTCTGTACTCCCATTACGGTTGGATCTAGAATCATTCCCGTACTGTTGTCACTGCTGTAGTACCTTGGGACCTGCGGCTGATAGTTTTCTGCTGTTTTCAATATAGGCACATCTGGATATATTCTCCTAACCTGCGGTATCTGCGGGGTGAACAGTAAACTCGGGTCCTTAGATCCCGATGGCGTTCCTGAACTCGGAGTTTCATTATTCTGTACCGGTGCCGGAGGGACAGAACTGGTACTTGGACCTCGTTCACTCTCTGCATAAGGTGGTGGACGGTCGTTCATCAATTGCATGATGAACTCCTCATCCTCTGACTCGTCTTCTCTATCTTTGGAACACCTCCTGTTTGTCTTACAGGTAGCTTTCTTGCCTGTCGCCTCTTCTTCCTTAGCAATTGCGGGAAACAATTTTATCCCCTGCAATATATCTGTCCTCCACACTTTCTGTGTATTATCCCACCTAGCGTCCACTAGTGTCTTTTCTACTTTTCTTATCCTGGTCTCGAACTTCTTTTGCTGTTGCTGTCTAGCCATTAGTTCCCAAATCGCTAGAGCCTCAAACTGTGCTGGCCTTGGAGGTACCTTCATGTCGTACATCGCGAATCTCAAATTCTCTAGGATCCTTATATTGAATGTCCCATGGATCGGGAACGCTACGCTCCCATGTTTCTCTGTCAGCTTGTGCCATTGCTTTAGCCAAAGGCACGGAGCTACCCCCTTTTCCTCCATTACAATGTAAGCTGGTGTACCTTCGGGTGGCGTCTCTTCTCCTACGCTCGCTTTAATGTAAGACTCCCCCTTCATCGCACTCTTTAATGCTTTAAAAAATTTCATTTTCTCGTCTTTTATTTCACAAAGTTTGTAATCAATAAGTGACTTTAATTCCCGGAATACTCTTCGCTTGCCTTTCCCCTTCCAATCGAGCCCCACGGACTGCGTCCAATCCGTGCGCGACCCTTCTCTACAACCAACCTATCCCAGCGCGGCTCCTAGTGACGTCACACTCACACACACTGCGGCTGACAAAGCCTCGCGGCTTGTCCTCCTTCACTCAGCTCCTCTCGTAACAACTTCTAGCATGTATTGCGAGCAACCAAATAATAATAAAACAGATCTGTCGGTTTACTACAGGAAGGGTAACACAATCGCTTCAGGACCTTAGGGATTTTTCACTAGCCTCGGCAGTTATTCCATCTTTCTCGGTCCCCACTTTCGCAAGCAAATCTGACCCGCAGACTCTGCTCTCAACTTGTCAATGATCTATTCTAGTGCACTTAGAATTTTGTCAAAGCCCGAAGTCGAAGTTTTCTTTCACTCCCTTAACACACGTACCGACTCGTTGACCACGCCCGGTCAACCTATTAAACCGACCAGACCACAACATAAAACAAGTGTCTCATGCACTTTTCAACATACTCCGGAGTCTCTTGACCTCGCAGGGCCCGTCTCAACAACAACAACCACGTGGACCTTTTTCTGCACAAAGCGCCACATGCACATGAAGTTCGACGACTTCCCTACTCTCACACTCGGAGTCGCACCTCCGCTATTCTCTAAAATCCTCGCAACCTTTTCAAACAATCTGCGGCAATAAGCTGTGCAAGCGCAAAACCCTGACTTCACTCATACCGTCACTAGTACCGCCAACGCTGATTTCACACCTCCATTCTCTCCATTCGCAAGCTCCGAGATCCCGGGAAAGTCGCGGGGGACTTAGCCCATCATCATTTTCTCAATCTGTTTTACCCAAGAAAAATCTAATTCAACACCATATACCTCTCGAGCGGGGTCCCAAAGGGCCTAGCCGTCCTCTGCTACCATCTACTGATAGAGCGTTCCTGCCTAATAAATTACCTGTATTTGGACGCTCTTGGGTCGATGAATCTTTTGACCAAGTGGGACACTCTTCACCCGAGATCAATCAATTTAATTAAATCAATAATCAATAACGAACATAAGCAATGCCTTGATCAACATAACACTTAACAATTAATCCAGAAAACATTTCGGCGAACCATGACCTTTCGGTCATGAATAACCACACCAGTTTATTTAAAGTTAATGAATTTATTTCCCTATATTAACAAAGCTAGCACAATGTAAATGTGTCTCAACACCAAATGATATATGTAAATGAACATTAATAGCTGTCCATAACGGCGGAAAAGATGCAATCTATGCAGCATTTGAATAACAATGCATTCGATAATAGCAACGCAAATCACTAAAACTATAATCTGTAATGAGCTAATTGCATACATTTAGTCAGCATAACAAGGTCTCAAATTGCATCGTGCAACAATGATTCCTCATCTAACCTCAAATTAGCATCGGCATGTGGGACTTCATGCAAAACAATTTAGCAACATTAATTTGGAAAACTCCTAACTAGGGCTCTTATCAAAAATCAGCAGTTGGTTACCTAAAAAGAAAACACAATGCAATTGTACATTTTTCCTTTCATATTTACCAAATTCAATCAGCATTCAAGGAAGTCTTCGTCTCACAGGTACCGGTTCTCGATCAGCATGGGACGGGGCAAAGGGGTAGGGTGGACGGGGCAATTGCCTCTCAGCGGCAAGATAAAAGGACGACTACTTCATGCAAAGGGACAAATCAAAGTTAAAGTCTCTAAGGCGAGAATTATTTAAAGTCTCTTTCTCTCGATTAGAGAAAGCATCAAAGTCTCATTCAAAATGGCGTCGTACATCAATTGGCATCGTAGAAGATGGCAAAATGACGAAGTCAGCAAGATGGGCCATAATGGCTGCAATGTCCTGCAAATGGCTAATGTCCAATGTCTAATGTCTAATGGCTGATAGGTAATGGCTAAAATGGCGAGTAATGGCAAATGGCTGCTTTCTCCTTGTGCACCAGGTTTTTATAAACAACAGTTCAAATCCAGTAGGGTCTTCCATTGGAGGGTTCATAGGTTGGCTTCAAATTGTCCAATCAAAAACAACAGTTCTCAAGCTTCTACCTAGGCATACATTATCCTTGGAGTCGGGTACGTAAGTTGCAACATATTTTACCAATTAACTCACTTTCAGAGCTTCCATTGTCCGCACCTGCAGATTGACCTTGGAGCAAAGAAGAAGATGCCAGGCTGGCACGAAACCTTAAGATAAGCATGTGAACCGATCCTACTGGAAAAGTACAGCTTCAAGCAGAAATACACGTTTATTAGCACATTTGAAAAACACGAGCATCTAAACCGTGAGACAAGGCACTAGGCCGAAGCCTCCACTAAAGTTATGCTAAGCTAAAACATTTCAAACAAGCAAATCATGGCACACGTTTACGGTTATGTCTGATTAGTACAATTCTAATACATCACGTTATATTAAGCACGCTTATAAATGTTGGCGAACTACTCTGAGGGCACATTTTGTCCCCGTACAATCTTTATTAGTTCGGTTAAAGTCACACTTGATTATTGCAGCACTACGTTTATGCACTAATAAATGTAAAACCTTCATTTCTGCGTCATCACTAATGAGCAGAGGAGCCAGGACACTGCTGTGCTTCCATTTACTGTTTATCAGAACATCAACAGAGATCGCTCTCTTCATGCCCTGCTGGACATGTGTTCTGTCAGTAGTACTGTTCACATCTGAGTCAAACCCTCTGGCTTTATCTCAGAGGCTCTGTAGGTCACCGTCCACTAGGTTAAATGTAGGCATAATTCCACAAAAGAGTCGAATAACTGCATATCAAAGAACTGTCACATTTGGGCTAAATGTGAAACCGCTCTGTAATAACTTTAGTTCCAGTTTGATTCTACATTTTGTTCCAGAGAATTATCTCTTCCTTTTAAGTTGGTTTCTCCTGTCATTGCAACATAAACAAACACTTTCACCTTATCATAGAAATACATTTGTGTAGGGTATCATCCTGTCTACAGCCAGCGTCAGATATTTACAGATCCTTCGCATAAAACCAAAATATACCATTTACACAGGTTCTTTTGAAGCAAGGGAATGATCAATGCTTTCCACACTCTCTCTCTCTCTCTATATATATATATGTATATATATATATATATATATACTGGTCTCCAGTAGGTAGTTATAGCTAGAATCTAGTTTCCATAGGAAAAGCGTTTTTTGTTTTGCCAATAACTTTGGTGCTGTTTGACAAATCATCAAAAAATGTTCACAACTAGTTTGCCACTCACTTTAGCTGTTGTCTTGAAAGTTTCGGGGGTATTCCTCAAGGAGAAGAGAAGGTGAGAAAAAGAGGATGTCCAAAACTCGTTTTCCCTATGCAATTTCCCAAAGGGATTTTGTACATGACTACAGCCCGAACTGCTGGCAGAAAGGTAGCTCTTGATCCAGAAAGAGCCCTTTTTGTTATTTGGTGTAAATCCATTCAGTCATTTTAAAGTATTTAAAGGAAAACCAAATCTGTCTATCTAGGGACATGGATGCGCCACGGATCCCGAATTACTGATGTTGAGATCTGATTAGCTGCTAACCAGGAAGTGTTGGCAGCCATTTTGGGACTCGGTGTCAGCCCAGTCGCAAACAAAATGTAAACAAAAAGAAAAGGGGGCAGGGTAGGAATAACCTGACCACATAGCCTTGGTGCTGGGGTCCCCCTGTGACTCTGCCAAGGCACAAAAACATTTAAAAAAATATATTTTTTCCAAAAATCACACAGGATCCGTAAATCTAGCAACATTTTTTTTTAACGAGAACGGTTTCCCATGCTTGGATATAACATAGACCCTGGGCGGGCCAGGTCCCTGGGGATCAGCAGCACTTATATAAAAAAAAGGGAGGCAGTCACAGAGCCCCTCCTAAGTCTCTTTGGAACCACTGGGACAACCACCTCCCTGGGGCTTTTGGAAAATATTGGAGGGGAGGGTCGCCAGGAACCCCCTCCATTTACCTTCCCAGGGCTTTATTTTTAAAATGGAGGAAAGCCACACAGACCCATCTTCTAGGGCTGTTTGAAGCCCAAGGGACCATCACCTCCCTGGGGCCTATAAAAATAACTAAAACTAGGAGGGGAGCCACATGGCACCCCTCCTGGGCCATATACAGCCCAAGGACCACCACCTCCCCGGGGCCGGCCTGTGCATATGAAAGGAGCAGGGTCGCACAGCCTCCCTCCTGGAGCCATTAATGGCCCTGGAGATCACCAGAGCCAACTCCTGCTTTCTCCTGAGGTGCACACCTTTGTGAGATAGCAGTTTGCTTTTACTTGGATGGCGCTGTGACATCTCCTGCCGAGTGAGAGCAAACACTATGCTTCCAGCAAGTGGGAGTTGTAAAACTGCTCCCGCTCTCTGGGAGTAGAGTTTTCATCTGCTTCCCTGCTTGCTGTCATGTGGGCAGGGAAACAGATTAAAGGATTGCTCCCGTATGTAGGGAGCAGCATTTTTTGCAGCTCCCTATGTGTTGGAGTAATGCCAGCTCCCTCAGGAGGAGGGATGGGGTCCCAAAGGCCAGAATCAACCCAGGGAGAGGGGGCACTTGGCCCGCTCTCCCTTAAAATAATTGGGCATGCCTCAAGGGATGAGGTCCCTGGGGCCAAAATCAGCCCAGAGAGGGGACCACAGGGCCCTCCTTCCCTAACAATAATTTGCTGGGCCCTAGGAGATGGGGACCCTAGGGCCAAAATCGGCCCAGGGATTGGGGCAACACAGGCTTCCTCCCCTTCTAATAATTAGTCAGACCCATGGGATATGATCACCAGGGACATAATTGGCCCATGGGACAGGAAGGTCCTCCTCTTTCTTAGAATATTTGGTCAAGCCCCGGGGGATGGGGTTCCTGGGGCCAAAATCAGCCCAGGGAGTGGGGCCACATGGTCCCCCTGCCTCTTTTAATAATTGGCCATGCCCCAGGGGATGAAGGCCCTGGGGCCCAATCTGGCAGGGGGCCCCTTTGGAAAGGATCGCTGCAGGGCCTGGCTGCAGGCTAAGCCCTGTGGTGAACTCACGCCACACACAGCGGAAGGCTGTGCATGGCACAGGGTTTGGTGTGTTGACGCATTTCTTCCTTCCCAGGAATCAATGCCTGACAAGGTCAATGAATCCTTTGACCCATCATAAAGGTGTGGCAAACAAGTCATGAAATTTCAATACTAACCAGTTCAATTACACAGTATCACCAATGTGGCCACACCAGGAAAACTCCATTCAGGCATAAAGTTAAGATGGTTTATTACAGGCTTAAACTCAATGTCATGTAGACAATTCTCAAGCCAAAGTTATAAAGATACAGTATTACCTAAGGTTGCTCAGGCGACAAAATAAGTTCAGGTGAACCAACTTCAAAAGAACAAAACCCTCGACAAATACAATGCAGAACATTGGGAGAAAAACCTGATGCAAAGAAAACAAGTGTTGTTCAGTTTTCATAAGCATTAAGGGAATCTAAGTCATCTAGGTTCAGCTAGTTTGGGCAAGGGAAAGCACTACAGATTTGCCAGTCAGGGATTAACATGTTGGGATAAACACGTAGGCAAAAAACAAACAGGGCAGAAGGAAATTGGAAAAAGGAAATCTGTGGAAACAGAAGTCGGCAAAAAGTAATTTAAAAGGAAAGGTGTCAGCATCTCAGAAGCTCGGTCAAGTGTCTTCTTCTTGGGTCAGGGGAAAAGTCTTAGCAAGGCATTTCAAAGGGGCAAGGGCAAAGAGGATTATACCTCTCAGAGTCCAACGGTTTGGCATGCAGTGAAGAATGGAAAAAAAGATTCTGATCCTCCGGGTTATGACCAATGTCCAGCGGGAGAATGGTATATTAAAGTTCACAGGGCAAAACCATTCATCGATCATTGTTACACATAACGTTAAAGGTGTATCATCCAATATAAAATGATGATGCGACTCAGACTGCAACAATGGTGACAATTCTTAAGACGTTCACGAGAACTGTGTCCATCTGTACTCTTCCATGTGAGTTTGTAACAAAGGTATATGTTGGCAATACAGAGTCCGGAATGTACTGTACTCAAGTACAACTTTCCAGGCTCGCTAGGTGTAAAATAATAGACATCTATTACCAAGCTAGCATTCTCATGAGAACGAAACCTGGAAGAAAGGTTCACATTAGAAAGATGACTAGACATTTTCTGCACAGTCAGAAATACAGGGTCTAACAGGCCTCACTCTAGCTAATGCAAGTGAATTAAAACAGCATACTAAATCATGTACATAAAACAACTTTCATTACTCAAATTATAAATTCAACATTAATAAACTTCTATTAGCGTTTATGTTACAATAACTTTTAAACAAAATAACTCTGTTATCACATTTCTGTCAATGTAGCGCAGAACTACATTTCACTACTTTTGTATACTATTTAAAAGGATTTCCCATTAGAAATCTAATATTGTTTTAATGCAGACTACTAGCTTACACACATAACTTTGTGTTTAAGCCTGTAATAATGACAAATTGATTCTTCAAACATGAGATTTAACAGCGTTTCCCAAATGGGTTTCATTAGCTAGTCTATAGTGCATCAATGCATCACTTTACACCCAAGCTATTAGTACTTTAGTGAGCATAATGCATAAACTGTCACGTATCGATAATCACTGTGACACGAGAGACAGTACTAACATTTCTGCTACATCCAGTGTTTATGGAGGGTTGGCTACTGTGGTCAGGTTCTACATGCAACCCCCACCAAAGGTGATTTGGGAGTATATGAGTAATTGAGAGTTATGGATGCAGTCAGGGTATTTCTGCAGAAGAGTGTTGGGGAGGTGTGGGTGCTAAAGAGAGACTCCTAAGAGGTGTCAGAAGGGTTTTATGTGTGTAAGTGTGATTTCAGTTTCATGGCTCCCAGGATTATGGAAAAGAGTGGTAGGCAGTTGGTGGAAAATGAAAACACAAACATTATGAATATAGCATAATATAGCAAATTGGCAGAGAGACAATTCAAAGACCATCTAACAATAAAGGTCTACACATTAGAGCTGTTGCTATCACAAGTCAAAACTGGGCAGCTTACATAGGCGCAATTGGTAAGGGGGCACTAGTTTCCTCATTAAATAATCAAAAAGGCACCGTGGCCAGGGAGTTTTTTTCTGCTGAAGTGGCAGGGGATTGACGGTGAAAAGCAGCCTAAATTCTAACGATAAAAATCTAGAACTGTAGCTTGCAGTTGTAAAACTATAGTCATTTTACTGAAAATCTAGGTTTAAGAACCAATGTGTCCATTTTACCAGGTTCAACCAGTTCGCTCTTGAAGCATCATCGTCATGTAGCTACGATTATGTGGCAGTGTATGATGGACCGGACACACATTCTACACTGCTTGGAAAATTCTGTGGCCAGATTCTTCCACCTGTTCTCAAGAGCTCCGGCAACACTATGTTCTTGGTGTTTAAGACAGACCATTCAGTCACAGCAGGGGGATGGAGGGCATCTTTCAGAAAAACGTTAGGTAAGGAATTCACTTTCATTATTGGTTTTGTGATTGTAAAGATGTTCGATAATCTGAAATTCTAATAAATGTTTAGCTTTCTTTTTTTGAAGGAATCACTTTTGACCATGATGATGTAAATGATCTATTTATTGTAGTGTTTTTCTATTCACCAGCATGTCTGTTTGTGACACATAAAGGTTAATGCTACTCTTGAAATTCTGACCACTTTACCTTAAACATCTATGAAGGTAAGTAAAAAAGGTCTGATTAAGAGTTTGATGTTGATGGAAAATCGTCCAAATTCTGGATAAAAAGGTTATATCAGAGGCCGCTCGATGAAGTTCGTCCACAATAGGCAGATAGAGATTCTTCACACGGTTTGTCATTGTCCTCTCGAAAACGGAGGATTTTCCAATACCACCAAACTCCAAATCTGATTGGTAGTCATCAAAACGTACAATATACACATTCCTGGAAGCAATGTGTGTGACTTGAATTAACTATTTGTAGAAGACTAGTCCAGGGGTGAGGACAGCTACATTTAGTGAAGGCCAGGTGGTGTATGTCTGGTGAAGTGGATGCACTGTCTCCAACAATCCATTCTTCGCTGGATCGCTATACCTAAAATTCCTGACCAAGGTGGCAACCTGTTCCAGAAGAGATACTACTCTAATGAAAATACTGTGTCTGCAGGTCTGCCATGATGAGACAGCAGACTCCAAAAACTGCTTTCAGTATTTGGAAGAAAAAGAACCAATATCCCAAATTCAATGGAAGGTGTTTCCCTGCACATTTGGAGGATTACTTGTTAACTTGTTCCTGTGTAGGAATGCCATGGTATTCATAGCCAACATGGACAGAAAAGAAACAGCAGACTTGGCAGTGTACATACTGCGTTTGAAAGGGCGGCACATGTACTCTAACAGCACCTTAACTAAGAGGGTTTCCCCAGTGGTGGAGTTAGCAGCATCTCCTCTATTGATAAAACCAAACCAAAATGAATGGCCTCTAGGTGGAGGTTATGGGAGGAGGGCATATAAACCGTCACAAATGTTTATCCCTTTAGCACCCACCTGTAAATGAGAGCCCAGGGAATGGAAGGAGGGCTGAAAAATAAGTACTGAATTTTAATTTCAGCACACAGGCCATTTGTATCCCTGCATCGAACAAACAACTTATAATTATTGGAGGGCCCAAGTTATTTTAAAATATAACAAGAACAGATGGCAGTACCACAAAGTAATTTTGAAGCCCTAAGAAGCAAGTGAACTATGATAAATGCACGCTTTGATTGGTAGGCATTGATTTGAGGTGAAGGGAATGAATGAGTGTCCTAGACAATCTATAGCTTGTGTCACTTTTAATTTAGACATCTTTTTCCACTTGCATCCATAACATCACCCATTTCCATGTGTCAGCCCTGCACCAAAGCAGGATTGGTCTATGGGAATAGAAAGTGAGGTAGGTGAACATTCAGCTGCATACCTTTGTGCTTCATGAATGTGGCAACATCTCCAACTGCCTTACTGATGACCTCCAGCCAAGCTTAATTCTGCATCCTGGGCACTCGTGGGATGTAAACTAGACTGCGGGCATGCAATGCATTTTGGGAATATGTGCAACGTAAAATACTTTTTTTTACTCCATTAGCGCTATGCTTTCACTACTACAGTGGTAATCCCTAATCATTCATAATGGGTTTCCCTTATTCAGCCAGAAAGTCCCAGATCAGGAGATCAAGGAAAGTGCAGAGTGCCGCTATGCAGCTGGGATGGGGTTTGAGACCTACCAGGATCCAGTCTATACATTGGCCCACTTAAACAAATTTCCATTTTTCTGGTCCCACCTGCATCACAGTTCTGTGTGTAAGATCTAATATGTTGGGGTAGTCAATTCACCCTGTTAGACAATAATAAGTCCTAAACTTGAGTTGGAATTGTAACTGTGAGTTATTGGAAGTGACAAAGCAAAAACAGTGGCAGACGTAATTCTTTTGCACTTACTCCACCACATGAGGATTCTCCGAGAATTTAAACGTCTGCCACAAATTGGAAGCCTGGCTTTTATACCCAACTGTAAGCCTGGCCCGAAGGCTAAATGTATTCAGTATAATGCCCTTGCTCATGATTGGATGACTTTGTTGTCAACCTTGCACCTAAATTTAATTGCTTTCTCTCTATTCTTGTGTTTGTCCTGCTAAGAAGCATTTCAGTCTCGCTGTATTTTGATTGATTCAGTTGTTTCCTTTCTCTGCTGACGTCAGAGAACCTTTTTTTCCTTTTGCACATGACTGGAACCACTTGGTTTTCATGACTGAGAAGCGCAGAGCTCCAAGGTGCAGTGTAAATGAATCATTACTTCATATTGTTGCATCTAGTGTTTTGGGTCAATAGATAATTAATTTGTGCCTTATCATTGCTGTTCAAGTCCCATTTATATATTTAATGTCACTGAAGAAGGTAGGTCCCACACACTTGAGCATCACACAGAGAAAAAGCTGAGTGTACCTCCCCTTGGATGCCATTCAGCCATGTCTCATCCCAGATACAGCTGCTGCTAGTGTCCTTTTGATTCCTTCTCATCCTTTCTCTTTTCAGAGTTGTTAGTATTTAGACCTGTAGTTGGCAGAGCTATGCACCCTGTCTAAGTAGTGGCCACAATCCTAGTCAGGGTAAGTCAGATACACACTCTTAGTTAACCTGAGCTCACCCTCTGGTAGCGTGGCACAGAACAGTTTGTGCAACACTTAAAACAGTAAAACAGTGAAGACAGCACACAAAAATAATCCATACCAATGTAGAAATATAGACCTTAATTTAATGAATAAAAGAAGAGTAAAACGACAAAATTCCAATCAGTAGAATTCAAGATATTAATTTTTAAAGACTATCTGCAATTGCTTAGAAACTTATAGCACCAAACGGGGCTATCTGGTCACGCTAGACCGGGCTAAATGTAAAGGTTAGGCCGATTGCACTGGAGTGCAGGCCAGCTACATGGACCAACCTTGTGTGGAGGGTTGCGTCGACATTGAAGACCTGATGCGAGGAGCAGAGGAGACAATGCGAAGGCGATGTATTGGTTCCGATCCACTAAGTCAAGGGGTGTGTTGTCATCATCGAGCCGCACAGTAGTCAATCCTTGAACAGTGGTGCATCATTGGACTCTCTTTGTAGAGGCGATACGTCATCATTGACCAATGCAACCAGATGATGCGATAAGGTGTAGAGGCTGAAGGCGATGTGCTTGTTCCAAGTCTCGCAGTTGGTGCTGCAAAGTCTTCATCCTTGCAGCAGTGGTGATGCATCGGCACCAGGAGGTGATGCAGCGGTTCCAATTGGTGCAACAGCGGTGATGTAGTGATGTTGAGAGTTGCAGCACAGAAGAAACCACTTCCAAGGGACTAAGACTGGATTGACACCACTTGGCAATGCAGGACTAGCAGGTGGCAGAGTCCAGGTACTGTTAGAGATGTAGGCAGTCTTTGATGTGCCTGAGACTGCAGAACAGGAGGCAAGCCCGCAAGCCCTTGGAGTCACTTGATACTGGGGATGCGGAGATTCAGGTCAAGTCCTTCTCACTGCCAGGCAGGGAGGCAGCAGGCAGTAGGGCAGACACAGCAAAGCAGGAGTCCAGCAAACACCAGTAGAGTTGCAGTAGAGTGGAAGTCCCTTCAGCAATGAAGTTCATCTTCCTGAAAGGGTAAGCTCAGAGCTAGAAATATACTACTTGGTGGGGTCAGAAGTCAAGTTCTTATAACTAGTGTTTCCTTTGAAGTGGGGGTGACTTCAAAGAGGGGTTTTGAATTGCACACATGTCCTCCCTTTCATGGCTTGGTTCCAGACACACTACAATGGGGTGTACAGCTCTTTGTGTGGGGACAGGCACAACTCCATTCAAGTGTAAGTGTCAGCTCCTCTCTCCCATCTAGCTCTAGAAGGCCCATCAGTCTGGTGATGGTCCATCAGGATGTAAATGACACACCTCAGCTCCCTTTGTGTGTGGCTGTATAGAGGGAACGCACAAAGTCCAGCTGTCACTCAACCCAGACTTGTATTGGAGGCAGCCAGCAGGCACATAGGGCTTAAGAGCAGTAAAATGCCAACTTTCTAAAACTGTCATTTTTAGGTCAGGCACGCAAGCGCTTTGACTTATTGGTTAGTATTGTTGGCTTTTAACTACACCCACCTCACACCCATCATTTTAACTTGTTTGTGGGATTGTCTTTCAAAAATCCTTTTTATAATTGGTAAATGCTTTACATTTGTCCCTCCTTGCAGGGGCTTTGTTACCGCCTTACAGACTGGCCCTATCACATGGATAATTGTATGAGTGCCGATATGTTTGACTGTGAGTGAACTTCTTTTTCCTATTGTGTTTCTCCTTCGCGCTCATGCTCATGACGGCCATGGCTCTTTGAATCGGCTCGCATTTGTCAACTAATGTTTTACTTTTCATTTTCAATTTATGGGGCTAGAAAAGTCCAGTGAAAAATTTACAACGCTAACTTGAGCAAATGAGAGACCGATTGCATTGCAAATGCTTGTTAAAGTTGTAATCATAAATCCAACGTTACCATTAAGGGGGATTTATTATTACAAGTCGATAGGTACCAAACACAGCAGTCCTACTCCTTCTCAATCAGGAATTACATCCAATAGGTGTCTTAGGGAATCCAGAATTTTATCCTATGGGAGGGGTAGGCCTCACAGTAGTGAAAAACAAATTTGGGAGTTTTTCACTACCAGGACATGAAAAACTAAAAAGCCTGCCTTTTACTTACACAGCACCCTGCCTTATGGGTTACCTAGGGCTTACATTAGTGGTGGCTTATGGGTAATAAAAGGGGAGTTTAAGGCTTGGCAATGGGTTTTAAATGACAAGTCGATATGGCAGCTAAACTGCACACAGAGGCTTTGCAGTGGCAGACGTGAGACATGTTTAAAGGGCTACTTAAGTGGGTGGCACAGTCAGAGCTGCAGGCCAACTAGTAGCATTTTAAGTTAAAGGCCATGGGCACACATAGTGCACTTTACTAGGGCCTTATAAGTAAATTAAATATGCCAGTTGTGGATTCACCAATGTTACTATGTTTAGGGGAGTGAATCCACATACTTTAGCACTGGTTAACAGTGGTAAAGTGTCCGGATTCCTAAGGCCAACAGAAACAGATCAGCGAAAGTGAAGCAAGGTAGGCAAAACGTTTGGGGGAAGACCAACCTAAGGCTGTCAGGTCTAAAAAGAGTCGCCTAACCTCCCTTTCAGTGTTCATGACTAACATTTCATGGTTCGTTCATCTCCATACAGTCATTCCACATTCCTTTCCACCCTCCTTCCAGTTTCTACCTTATTCCTCTAAGCATTGCTACCTATTGTCATGCACAGTCAAACCACTGCTCATTTTAAAGGAACACATGAACCCTAAATGATATATAATATCCTGCAGGTACACCTAAAGACACCCCAATCGCACCCTGCAAGAGAGCAGACCAAGGAGGATATTGGCATATTGACAGTGCTTTTTGCACACTGTACACCACTTCCCTTTAGAAGAGGGACAGGATGTGGTATGAAGATGCCATTACTTTGGCAGGCAGGGAACACTTTGCTTGGTCAGAGATAAAAGATACCAACAAAATAGATCTGTGGAATAGGAAATGGTAAAAAAAGAAAAGCTGCTCTTTAGTCATCTTGTGTGCTATTCAATCAGACACCCTCATCATTACCAGGAAAGGTCTTAACAACCTGTTAATGCTTGTGTTAACTTTATGGCACATCCAGCAAGAGAAATGCAGCGACACAGCACAGCAGGGTCACCCATGCCTTGCACCAGGAACTCCGCAACTCAAACAAGAGGAAATGTTCAACAGAAGCCTCTTTGCTTCTTTGGGGTACTAACCTGCTTAACTGTGGGGTACAAGGAGACAGAAAGTGGACGATCCATACTTTATAACAAGGAGAGAAATTTCTGTTGTTTACTTATGCTTTCATAGAGTTCAGAATGCTAACTTCTCTGAATTCCAATCCCTCACGTGCAGCCCCAGATATCATTGCACTTCGTGACTAGAGAGAGCATTTTCCCCTGCGGCCATTGAATACCTATTTTGTGTGCTTGCAAGTATCCCGTGTTGTGCACCATGCGGTACTCTGTCATTCTGTACATTCCCTTGCAGTGTCTACCCGAATAATATCACTCATTTCCTTCTCCAACCCAATTTTAACAGCGCCTAACCACAAACCTCCAGCCCGTGCTCTGTCTATCTTCTAGCCTCCTATTCTTTCTTCATCCATTCTGTGCTCTCTCACCAGCTGATTTTCCTCATCCTCTGTGCTATCATAGACTTTGCTCTCTCCTGACCTATATCCGCCCATTTAGTTCCCACTCACATCCGTTGTTCGCTCCCCTCATGTGCTTTCCCATCCTGTGATGTCATGGTGCCTATGTTTTTCTATTCATGCTTTATTCCATCCTGTGTTTTCTCCACCCCGTGCTCTCCTCGAGTCTGTCAACTTACATCAAGCGCTTCTCCATTCTGTGCCTTCTGCAGCAAATGCATTTCCAATGTGGTTTTCTCTTTTCCTGCGTTGCCCTATCACGTGTTCTTATGTGTTAAGTCGCTGAGTCGTACTTCTCTCCGTTTGTGTTCTCGCAGTCTTGTCATTGCCTTGTTCTGCTCTGTCACCCCGTCTTGTACTCTCTCATATTCAGAGCTATCTGTCCTGTTGCCCTCCTCCTTTGCCCCCCAATTAGGTTCCCTCTAATCGTGCACTATCTTATCTGGTGATCTGTCTGCATCAAGGCTTCTCTTCTGTTTCCCTGATCTTAAGTACCATTTTCTCTTGCATTGTGGGTCTGCAATGAATATCACCATCCTTTATACCTGTGTATGGACCCTCTTTTGGGGGAGCCTATTCTTTCCCACCGACAGAGATTCCAGCATCGCTTCGTGCTCCCCATCCTAGTCATGCAGCACAAGTTAGCTCTGCCAGTGCTTGTTTTTTTTATCTGTTAGCACTCCAAGGGTGTGTATGTGTTTCCCTGACCTCTGTACTCTCTCCTGCTTGGTTCTGTGCCCACTTACGCCTGTGTGCTGTTTACACCCTCCCTCAGTTCCATTCTCATTAATAATAATGAGCTGGAACACTGGTTCTGTGCTGAGTGGAACATTAAGGCTTAAGAGCCCACCAACTTCCTGTATTCATTTAAGTGTTAAATCATGGACCTATGGTAAGGGGTGTTTACCATGCATCTCCTTTTTAGCACATTTGTGCGGGAAATGTCCTTCATTTGTATCAGTGAGTTATCTACCTTTACAACTATTTTGATCCACTCTCTTTCCTCTGGTGTTCTCAAAACAGATCACACCCAAACTGCTTTTGGTTCCCTACCTCAAAACTAATGCTTTTGAACCTTTGTTTGGAGCAGTCAACAGCTTTTCCCAGACTGTGAGAAAAGTGATCTGTGGATGATTAAATAACACTGGCACTCTTGTGCTTGCCAATCATAACATTCCCACAGAACTTCACAGCTACGTAGTTGTTTTGTCTGTTGAATTCCAAACAACGGTACAGAATATGTGTTTATACTAATTGACTGGGAATGCCATATTGTGAGTTTACAGAAAGTGCACTTTTAAAGTATACAACACCTGTTCAAACGTAGTTTTCCAATTCTCTCATATGTAGGCTATTCACTTGTTTAGTTTATGGAAGAATACGCGCTGACAAAGTCCGTTGTTTTATCTTTTGTACAGAGGGAGGCGATGTGGCCTAAAGAAATGGGGAACCAGGTTTGAATCCTCGAGCTGGTTCAACAATCAATGCCTCAGTGCCTTAAAGAAATTTGCTCTTTGCTCTGTGTAATGTAATCTGGTGCTCATGTAAATCGCTGTAACACCCTTGAGCCAAGTGTAATTGGAAATAGTTTTATGGAAGCCAGGAGATGGGGCTGCTTTCCACAGTAGAGGTGAGGGGAACCATTAATTGAAAGAGTGTCCTGTGACACAGGCATCATTAGGTGGAGCATCCCTCGGCAATGGCTACTGCAGGACATCGACCTGGAGAACTTATTGTAAGGATTCAAAAGTGTTATATGCCATAGTTTGACGTCACTATAATTTCCTGGAAACATAGCTATGCTAATACATGGATAAGTGAGAACAGAACTAAATACTGATGGAAAGGGAGAATGAAATAAGAGAGAAAAGACAGCTAGAGCATTGCAGTCTTGTGAGGGGTGTTTCTTTCAGACTTCACAACATTTGCACCAGCATTCCAACAACCTGGCATTCTCAGGCGGGTTATCATACACAGTGGGTGGATACAATACACCAATATTTAGTAGATCTCACAGACATCCAGCTATGCAAAATGCTTAATGGCTACAAAGTAGTGGTTCACTGTGAACCCACGACAGAATGGAAGGAACACAGTACAATGATTAGCAAGTTCCAATTTATAATCCTGGAAATGGGGTCAGAGGGACAACACAATAGGGAAAGAAAAGCCAAATTGTAATCTAGAAAAAGGTCAGAAACAGGCTGTAGCTCAGGAAACCAAACTGGGGAACAAAATAAGAAGGTGAGAGATGATAATATTGTAAACCAACTCGTACAACAAGCAAATGAGCCAAAGCAACGCAGAAAGGTGTTAAGCACCTTCTAAAAGGAAATTAACTCTTTAAGTAGCACCAATGCCTACCCGGTCCTGAAGTCTTACCCCTTGACCTTCCCAGGCTGATAGTCTTGGTGCCACAGACA